>NW_026692807.1:0-97064 GCF_021218885.2 Marmota monax | reverse complement strand
ACTATCAACATGAGGGCTAGGGTTGTGGATCAGTGGCAGAGTGCTTGCCATGCATGTGTGAGGAACTGGGTTCAAGTCTCAGCACTGCATATAAATGAATAAAACAAAGGTCCATTGACAGCTAAGAGAGAGAGAGAGAGAGAGAGAGAGAGAGAACGAGAACTACCAATAGTACACTAACTGATGTGCATATTTCTATCAGGAAGTAACTTCATTACACGGAACACTACTCATAAATTACTACTAAAAATAAGAGGACCTTCTACCATATATAACATATATACTATATAACATGTATAAAGTGTAAGTTGTATATACACATATATATGTATATACACATTTGCCACACATCATTAAACATTTAAAACATTCTAATTATAAGCTTTTCCTGTTGAGACTGAATTATGTCACATCAAGTAGAAAAGAAGCCTTGTTCCCACTGTTTTATTCAGGGAAGCAAGGGCTTACAGAAATCTAAATTTCTTTTGGTGAAACTTTTACTGATAGGAAAACTAGTATAATAAAATGATAAACTGGTTTAAAAAAAGTTTTCTTTCTTTTCCAATACAGTTTCCACACAAGAAAAAATTACAAAATATTATACTATGGTAAAAAAAAAAACATATATGTAGATGCGTACAATGGTTACTGACTGCACCCTGAATTTGAGTCAAATCAACTAGTGTGTGTTTGGCAAACCTAAGTAAGGGCAAGCAGTGGAGTGCAATTACAGAGAGCCAATGAACAGATTAGAACAAAAATATGTTTTTTAGAGTAATAAAAGAGTTAATAAAATAATTTAACTGCAGTTTTCAGGGAAAAACTGGCTAGGTGGAAGCTCTTCTCTGGTAGGCTCACACCCTCTATAATCTTAAAAAAAAAAAAATGTATTTTAACTTCCATTAATGAGTTTCTGCCTGAGATGTCAATGGAGGACAGGTGCACTGCAGATTCTTCTCAGCAGAATCAGAGTGCTACTGAAGAAACTTCTTTACTTGGGGTCCTTTTTCTAGACTTTCTTGATGATTGATCAGAAACCCTGGCCTTTATGTTCTTATATTCCCAGGACCCAACAAGGACATGAATTTGGCAGGTCAAGAGTCATCAACAACACAAGTCAGGCTCTATCAACAAAAGTAACTGAGACACAGATCTGTAAGGAGCTCTGGAAAGCTGTAGTCATGGTTACATGGTCATCCAAGGGATAGAAACTGAGGTGAGTTTCAATTAAATGTGCCTGTAGGAACTATGTGAAAGAAAACAGTCAGAATTGGTTCTCCAGAGTCTGGCCATCTCACTGTGCTTAGAGACATGTGAAGGAAGAACCCCCACTTCTTCAACTGAAGCAAATATAGTCATTTCCTTGGTGATTCACCAAGGGGGTTCCCTCTTTAGAACGGTCCCATTGCTGGAACTCTGTCTTTGAGATATCAGGGTCTCCTGTATGTTTTATCTCCAAGACACAGGAACTGTCTCTGTTTACTGGAATTGTGGATACCCACCCTTTTGGTCCAGATTAACAGAGATATGTTGAAAACTCTGATCAGCAGGAAGTATGGTGTGCTGGTTGGCTGCATTACAGAATGGAGGGCAGTGGGGACATCTCCCTTTCAAAACTGGTGTTTTGAGATTAGTAAAAGAAAAGAAGATGAGTTACATGTGATTTTGTGGGGCAGAACATTTTTGGAATGCTTTGAAAGGTCTTTTGAAAAGCTTGTTTCCTGCATCTCCCCCGACCAAGCACAGACCTGCATGTAGTCCATCTGTACCATGCTTAGAGGAAGTGAGACTTGAAGTCTTGCATGACCTTGAGCTCACTGAAAGAAGTGTGGAATTGGGATTTTCAGCACAGACTGATCCACAGGCTCCATGTCCTAGAGTTTTGTTGATAGCTCCTACTCTAACCAGAGTCCCATACTCAGGTACATAAAAAACTAATATTGTGACTGATTTACCTCTTCATATAAAAATGGTTCTATAGTACTTCCTGGTAGGCACAAAGAAAACTTTTCAACATTCAAGACTCCACAACCAGTACTGACTTGTTCAGGCTAGAATTGAGAAGAAACAAGTACAACTATAGTTGCTCCCCAGAAACACCCCCAAAATGGTTAATGTTAAAAGTAGAAGTTGGGGAAGAAACTGTCTATATTTGAATTACATCAGATGAGGAAATCATACTTTTCTTGTCACTGAATCTTTAAATGGCTTTTTTTTATCATTTGTTTTTCACTTTCTAACATACATGATCTTTTGCTTAATTTTCTTTGTACTTATTTTCTTATTTTTCATTTGTATTTGCATTATTTTTCTTTTTTCATTTTTTCTTGTTTTTTCTGTGTATTTTAGTATTAATTTTAGAATCACTCACAACTGAATTTTGGATATTGTTTATTATTACCACTTCTTCATTGGTTACCTGAGTTGTAGAGATCATTTTTAAAAGTTTTTGCTTTGGTCTTAAGTCAACATGTGCTTAGCTTCTAACTTTTACATATTACTGGTGGCTATTCTTTCCTCTTAAATTACTTTGGATTAGTGGTCCCAGCACTTTTGTCAATGAGTTGGGGCTTTGAAAATAGAACATACACTCAGTTTGGGGAATATCTGAAGAGAAATCTACTGAAGAATAAATGGCCCACATCTAAGAGAATAGAAATCTATTTGAATATCTGCACAAACCTCTGTATATTAAAACAAGAAAATGGGTAATGTGTTATTGCCTTGCACTCTCAAAGTGTTTAAATCCCTAATAACTTACTACACATACATTGATGTGTAGGATAGCAAAGAATTCAAACAATTTATTATGAAAATAATTTCAGAAACTAAAGGACTAAAACATGAATTAATGAAGGAAATCCAGGTTTTGAAAGAATATCCTCACAATGAAATAAGAGTTTGTGGGGAAAAAAGGTCAGAAAATTTGGAAATAATAAGTTTATTAAATCAAATAAAAGTCAAAATGAGAAGTACTGAAAATACACTACATCAGGTAGATGGAAGAATGTTAAGTGTTCAAGACAAGGTGGATGACGTAGAACTTTCCTAATGTAATAAAAATGAGAGACTGTAAAAAGAGAAAAAGTGTAACATTAGATTGGATAGAGAAAAATGATGGGAGGGGAGGGGAGGGAAAGGGGGGATATGAAGGGCAGCAGAATAGAATAGACATTATTATTGCTGTATGTATATAGGTGACTCTATGACCAGTGTGATTCTGCAATCTCTACAATCAGAAAAATGAGAAATTATACCCCAATTGATTCAAATGTTTGAATTACCAAGATCATTGTAATGTCATATGTATCTAATAAAATGCAATAATAAAAATAAATAAATATCATGTATTGTGTCTGAGAAAAAAAGAAAAAAAAAAGAATATCCAAGTATTCTAGGGCAACTTTAAAAGACCAATTGAGATTAAGGTCTTGAAGGAAGGAATGTATAGACAGACTAATGGCATAGAAACTTATTCAGTGAACTCGTACCAGAAAAAAAAAAAAAAAAGTTGTGGAAATAAGAACATCAGAAAGCATTTAGAAGGCCAAATAGACATGGCCAAAAAGAAACTGTCTACATTATATTTTGGTTAAAATGCCAAAATTCCGAGCAAAGAAAGATTTTTACAAATTCAAGAGAGAAGCACCAAGTTATTGGTAAATGGTAATGCATCTGGATAACTCTAAGGGCCAGCAGGACATGCAATAATATATGTCAAGCACTAAAATAGAAATATTACAGTGGCACCCCCTCCTCCACAAATGCATCTTCATTAAGCTTCCCCAGAGACCTTCACCACAACTGTTCTTGTTTACAATGTATTAGCTAAGATCTCTACAAAATGACTCAAATGTTGTTATACACCCTATTTTCTGTTGATCTGCTCTGTCTTGAAAAAACTGAATTTATCCCTGGACTTAGTGAATGTACTCTGCTTTTGTGGTATAATCTGTAAAACCCCTGACAGTTCTAGGAAATGAGACAATAGGTAACTTCTGAGAACTCACAGAAAAAAAAAATAACTTTCACGTAGACCCCTGCAAAATGTATACTTCCAGGCTCCCATTTCCACACCACCGGGTATAAAGCTCAACAAATGTCTAGACTCAGCATTCATAGAGAGAATTTGTTTCAGGTGAAAGCCCCCTCTGGACAAGCTGCAGACAATAAACCTGCATTTTGCTAATTCCTCTGGTGTCCAGTCTTATCTGTCTTACTTCAGTACTGCCAGCCTACTTTGTTATCTGCATCAAAGTTATTCTTCAGAAATAAACAGCTTTCAAGACAAGAATAAACTAAAATAAACTATGACAACTAACCTGCCAGTGTAGAAGATTCACTATGGAATTCTACATACACAAGAAGAAGATTAAAATAAATCATGGGAGAATATAAAAGAATAAATGTAACTAGAAGAGTGGATAAGCAAATAGGAATAAAGAGTGAACCCTATAATATAAAGAAACACACCTCATTAACATTGGATTCACTTCGAGTTAATTATCAACTCAAAAGACATAGATTAAAATACTCAATTAACAAAAAAGACCCAAATGTATGTTGTCTACAAGAAACACAGCCTGACATGCAACGATGTTCACAGAATAAAACTGAAAGAATAGAGAGATATTCCATGTAAATGGAAGCCAAAAAAAGTAGTATCTATTTGCAAATTTGATAAAGGTGACTTTAAACAACAATTACTCAAAGTTAGCAAAGAAGGTCACAACCTATAGCTAAAGGGAAAAATCCAACAACAAGAAAAATGGCTGTAAATATTTACATGTGAGTGGTAGTGCAACCAATTTTATAAAATAATCACTATTCAGCCTAAAGGGACAGAAGGACCCAATAAAAACAGAAGTGTGGGTGACATTAATACTAATCACCAGTGACTGGTTAAGTGGACAAAATATCAATAACTTTCCTATATATCACTTTTACTTTTTATCATGACAACGTAATAGTTGTCTATGCACTATTTCATCTGACAAGAACAGAACTCATAATTTTTTAGCAATACAAAAAAACTTTCTTTATAATAGATCATATATTAGGATACAAAGCATGTCTTACTAAATACAAAAACAAAATAATTCCATTTATCCCTTATCATATCACAATGGATTGCTATTAGAAAACAACACATGCAGCCTTTTTAACAAGTGAGTCTGGGAAAAAAATACCCAAACACATGAAGAGGAAAATCAACTCAAGTGTGGATCAAAGATTTAGGAATTACACAGAAACTCTACAGCTGCTAGATAAAATTGTAAGCTGAACTTTTCAACATATTATCACAATCATCAATTGTCCTAACAAAACTCCTAAAGCATAAGACATAAAACCAAGAATCAATAAGTAGGATGGCATAAAATTAAAAACTTCTGAATACTAAAGGAAACAAGAGCATGAAGACAGAGGCTGCAGAAACAGAGATCTTTGCCACCTGATCCACAAATTCGGGTTAATATTAGAATATATAAAGAACTCAAAAAACATATCACAAACAATTAATAACTCACAGAATAAATTGAAAAACATTAAAGGGATCTTTCTAAAAAGAATTACAATTGAACAATAAATATACTTTAAAAAGTTCAACATCTCCAGCAGTTTGGAAATACAAATAAAAACTACATTGATATTTTATCTCACTCTCTTCAGAATGGCAATTATCAAAAACACAAAGAATAGTAAATGTTGATGAGGATGCAGAAGAAAGGTACACCCAACTCTTCCATTGCTTGGTATAGATTCAAAATATTTAAAATCAGCATATTTTAGGGATGTAGCCACATCAAAGTTTATGGCAGCACAATTCAAAATAGAAAGGCTATCAAATGAAGCCTAGTTGCCAATCAACAGATTAATGTATAAAGAAAATGTGGCGCATATATATATATATATATATATATATATATATATATATATATATATATATATATATATATATATAAATAAAATGAAGCTCTACTCAGTAAGTCATCAATTGAAAGAAATAATGGCATTTGTTAGTAAATGAATGGAACTGGAAAATGTCCCACTAAGTGAAAGTAAATATCCTGCTCAGACTCAAAAAGTCAAAGGCTGAATATTTTCCCTTATATTAAGAAGGTAGATAAAAATCAAGGGAAAATGGGGGGTTCCCTAAAAGAAGAGAGGTCAGTGGAGTCGAGGAAGGAGATTAGGAGGGATGGAGGGACTGCTAGAGGAAGTGTGGTGAAATGAATCTGAACAAATTTTCCTTTGTACACTTAGGAACATATCACACTGAATTTGACCTTTATGTATATCAATGATGCACTAATTAAAACAACTACAAATAAATACAAGAAAGAACAGTGGAGCAGAAGAGAGATAACAGAGGTAGGGAAGGGAGAGTACTGGGGATCAAATTGGAAAATTGTATACCATGCTTGCATGATTATTTAAAAATGAACCTCAATATTATATGTGAAATGATGATCTAATTAATAAAAAGAAGCAAACAGTGAGTAAAACTATAGAAATTGCATGGACACTTGAAGAATGAATAATACAGTTGGGTCACTCATGAAATTAGTGGAGGGAAGTTTTAAATAAACCTGAGAATGAATAATACAGTTGGGTCACTCATGAAATTAGTGGAGGGAAGTTTTAAATAAACCTGAGAACCACATGAGAATCAAAACACAACATCTATACATTTATGGGTTAAAATAAAAGCAGATCTTTTCTGTTGTTTGTTTTTTTCTTTTATTGATATAATATATACATATATATGATAGTGGGTTCATTATAACTTATACAGAAATGCATATAACATATTTAGACAAATTTTACTGCCCAGTACATTTTCTAGCCCTTCAGATATCCCTCCACTAATCCACCAAAATCAGTTGTATGAGGGCAGTTTATACTAAGGGCTACCTCCATTTAAAAATCTAAGATATTTCAATTTAAAAACCTCATGATGCATCCCAAGTTCTAAGAAAAACTTCAGTAAATGAATTCTAAAACCAATACAAGAAAATAATTAACTAAAGTCAGAGCCAAAATTATAAAATAGATAATTTTTTTAGAAGACATAGTAATAATGAAACAAATAGTTCACTGTTAAAATGGTAAATAAAATTGATAAACCCTTGGCCAAGGGAACTAAAAGAAAAAAGAAGTTACAGATGAATAAACCTAGAAACAAAAAGTGAAATATTAAAACAGATACCACTGAAATACAGAAGATCTCTAGAGACTATTAGAAAACTTATATTTCAATGAATGGGAAAAATTTAGACTATTTTAAAGAATAAAATTGAAAGATAAATAAATCTAAGTGATATTAATGAAATATGTCATAAAATGTTGAATCAAATAGATAGAGAAAAACATAGTCAATAACAAGTAAGAAGGTTGAAGCAATAATAAAAAGCCTTATGGACCAGAGGTTCAGAGGTGAATACATGGCTAAATTTTATCAGATATTTAAAGAAGAACTGATATTAATCCCCCATTACATTTAAAAGCAAAGGAAAGATGCTTCCAAAGCAATTCTGCAAAGTATTACCCTGACTGGAAAAGTGAATATTGGACAGAACAAGGAAAAACCTAGATATCAATATCCTTGAGGAACATAGTATAAAAATTCTCATAAAATCTTTGCAAACCACATTCAACAACACATTACAAAATAATATACGTATCAGGCATAGTGGTATAGGTGTATACTCTCAGAAAAGCATCAGGTTGTTTGAGGAACACTGTAATTTCAAAGCCAGCCTGGGAAATTTAGTGAGATCTGTTATCAAAGTGAACAATAAAAGGTGCTGGGAATGTGGCTCCTTTGTACCATGCTCCTGGTTTGAGACTCTAGTCACATACAAAAAAAAAAAAAAATCGATAAAAGCTGATTTTGCTCCAGGATGATTCAATACATGCAAATCAATAAAACTGATACACCACATATAGAATCAAGAGCAAAATACATGATCTTTTAAGAAGCTGCAGGAAAATCCTTTGACAAATTCAATGGCCCTCATGACAAAGCCCTGAGAGATTAGAAATAGGAGCATTTTATTACAAGATAATAAAGACCAAGTATATCAAATCCAAAGCCAATAGTAAAATGAAGAACATTTTCTCTAAAATCAAGAAACACACAAAGATGTTCATTGCCACCAATCTCACTAATCACAGTACTTAAAATTTTAGAAAAAGAGAAAGAAATAAAAGGGATTCAAATAGGAAAGTTAAAATGTTAAATTATTTCTATATGCAAATGATGTAGTCCTATTCTCAGAAGAACATAAATAATATATTATGAAAATTCTACTTTGATGAATGAATTCATCAGAGTAACAGGATACAAAATAAACATATAAAAATAAACTGTTTGTCTATATACCATAGCAAACCTAGAGAGAATAAAGCAAGAGTAATAGCTCATTCAAATAACTTTAAAAATAGCTAGGAATAACCCTAAACAAGAAAGTGAATGACCTCTTCAAGAAAAATTACACATTGATGAAAAAGGAAAATAAGAAAACAATAGGAAGTTAAAAGATCTGTTATGTTCATAGAGAAGTAGAATTAATATTGTGAAAATGGGCATAGTACCATAAATGAATTATAGATTCCATGTATTCCCATTCAAATTCAAATGGTATTGTTCTCAGTAATGGGGGGAAAATAACTACTTATAAATTTGTATGGAAGAAAAACAAACAAACAAACAATACTTAGACAAAGTGATACTGATCATAAGATACACAATGGATAAACCACAATGCCAATTTCAAAATATAAAACAGAGCCATAGTAATAAAACCATGGTCCTGGTGTAAAGAAAGACCCATAGACCAATGGATAGAAGAGAAGTGAGAGAGCAAACCCACACAGGTACAGTCATGTGATACTAGGCAAAGACACCAAAAACATATTTTGGAGAAAATATGACATTTTAGAAATAGTGTTGGAAAAACTAGATATCCATATGTAAAAGAAGAAACCTAGATGCCTATTTTCTAACACTGTACAAGAGTTTATTCAGAAAGAACTAAAGACATATGTACCAGACTAGAAGGTTTACAAATGCTACAAGAAAATATATGGAAAACACTTCAGTATGTAGGCAATAACTTCCTAAATAGAGCCCCCTACAGCTCAGAAAATAAGAGCAACAATGGATAAGAGAGGGTGCATCAAACTGAAAAATTCCTGCATAGTAAGTGAAACACAAAACAGTAAGAAGTGGTAGCCTCCAGAAATGGAGAAAAGCTTTGCCAGCTACTCTTCTGACAGAGGATTAATATCCTAAAAATATTAATGCAAATATCTTAATACCAGAAAAACAAAAACCTTTTCAATAAATGAGCAAATGCACAGCTAGTTCTCAAAATAAGAGATATAAATGGCCAACACTTCAGGGAAAAAAAAAAAAAAAAAAACAACAACAACAAAAAAAAACCAATAACATCTTTATCAATCGGGAATATGTAAATCAAAACAACATCAAGCTCCCATTTCCACCATTTAAAAAACCAATCATCAAGAATGCAAATAATACTGGGAAGATGAGGAGAAAAATCTCATATATGTGAATGGCAGGAACATAAATTACTATATCCCTATGGAAATTCATATGAAGGCTACTCAAAAACTGAACATAGAACTACTTTATTATTCAAATATACTACTCAGTACTTACCAGAAAATATTAAAGTCAGCTTATTTTAGAGATATACATATACCTATCTTTGCCATGACACTATTACTAATAGGCAAGTTATAGAATCAGGCTAGATGCTAGTTAATAAAAGAATGGATAAAGAAAATGTGGTATATATACACAAGGAAGATTTCTATGCATAGAGAACAACAAAACTAAGTTAATTTTAGGAAAATGGATAAAACAGGGAAGCATAATGTTAAATAATATAAGCCAGACTCAGGAAACAAGTATCATATATTTCTCTCACATGGAAAACTAGAGGTGGAAATGTTCAACATAAAAATAGATGAATAATAAATTTCATCCATTAGCATACATAAAATTGGGAGTATGGAGGAAGGAATGTTACAGATAGCATTAGGGGAGTATATTTGATCTATATGTATGTAAAAATATGCCACTGTGAAAATTCTGTATAATTAATGTGTATCAATTTTTAAAAACTGATCATCTTTTTTTAATTTTTAGAAGTTCATTTATTTTTCATTTATCATGTTCACTACCACTATTACTCGTTTATTTGGATTTGTATTTTTTAATAGCAGTACTATTTATATATGCATATATATTTATTTTATTAATTTCTTTTTAGTTATATGTGACAATAGAGAACATTTTGATATAATCCAACAAGCACTGACCATCAACATATTAAGTCTATATTAATTGTTACTAAATATAAATTACTTGAAGCTTTAATAGGAACAGAAGAAATGAATGATTTCTTAAGCATCTAAAATATGCCACATTCATTTGCTTATTTGTCTATTCATTATAATAACAAATGATTGTGACTGTAATCCCACACCCTGCCTCCTAGTCATTCAAGGATGTCAAGACTAAGTAATAGACAAATATAACACATTATTCTATTGTCCAGCATGTACTTCCCCTAACATTCCTATGTTTGGCCTAATATTGAGTTGCTGCTCTTTTTAATTTCAATATTTCTTATTTTAAGTATCAGCCATCTTGACTCTCTTATTCAATCTGGACACTTGGCTTTCCCTTCATAAATGAATTCTTTGTATGCATCCACTTTTATCAGCTTCATATTCATAAAGCTGTTCTTTTTCCTTCTTTTCTATTTCTTTCCTTCCATAAGGGCACACTGAAGAACTGTTTATTCCCACCACTTTCTGGCAATGTTAATTCTATACATATACCTCACCTGTTGCTCTCCTTGTTTTCTACTATAACCCTGTAGCCTTATTTCTTTCTAGCATGTTTTTCTTCCTGGAAGATGATATGTTAAAAAAATGGAAAGCTTTTTTTAACACATTACCTTTGAGTCAGGTGATGGAATTGAAGGACAATCATTCTTTATTTTGATTGCCTGCACAAGTGTGGTTTCAAGTACTTCCTTCTTTCGACTCGCAGGTTTACTGTTGTCAGGTACATTTCCACTCCTTTGGTTCCCAGTGTCATATTTTACTTCTGACAATAAAAAACAAAATAAAGAGTATATAAAAATTCTGTAATTTAAAGTCAATATGCAGCACAATTTCAGGCAATCTTCACATAGCTTACCATCCTTCATGGATTGTCTGGAAGCTTCAATAAATTCTCCTCCTTTTTCTGGGATGTTCTAGGAAGAAAAAAAAAAATTAAGGGATAATAAGAACCAAAGATGACAAAATAATTATTGTTCTCCACTACTGTAGGATACAACAGAATAAGCATTCTGATGTATACTTATTCCAAACTGAAGGCACCAGGGAAATTCCACAATTCTATAAAAATTAATTTAGGCATGAGTATTGTAAGTCATGTAAGAATGATTTAAAAACCACAGTAATGAAAACTGATACAAAAAATCCTTGAATAAATATTATATTTCTTCTATAGTTAGAAAGCTGTTTCTAATGCAATTTGTCTTTCACTATGTATTTCAGAGCCCATTGTTACTTCCAGCCCCCACGATCCCCAAGTACTTGAGAGAACAGTGATACAAAAAGCATTTAAAAAAAATCAACATAATTCTTAAAATGGATTCTTAGCAAATATTCATATAAAATATAAGAAAAAATATAGCTAAATTTTCAGCAGTAACATCTTAAAACACAAAATTCAGAGCAAGAACATGAGGTTTTTTACAAAAGATCACTTTACCTTAATATGAGCTTCATAGCTGCCCCCAAACATTGCAAACAAGGAATCACCTGAGTGTGATTTTTTGATAGATCTTTAAAGCAAAAATGTATAACAAAAATGGTGAATAGTTTTCTTTTTAAAATAAACTCTGTTTAATTTAAGGTATAACTTATTAAATGGTGTTTCTTGATTGATATAATTAAAATATGACCTCCAATTAAAAAATAGCTCATATTCACCTCTTTGTGACTCTACTGCTGTGAATCTATAAAATATTCAATATAGATATTAAGGCACTCTTAGTTCCAATTCAGAGCAATAGCCAATACATGAGCAGAAACAGATAATAATTTGTTCTTGCAAATTGCCTGTCTTGAAGGCTGAATTTAAAACCCAAGTAATGGCTGATATTTTTTTTTCACCTGAACTGAAACAAACCTCTGGTAACACAAGACAAGATAACAAGAGGCACAGTTCTCTCTCACGGATATCCAGGAGTCAAATACTAAGCAATGTTGTTCTTCAGGATGGAAATCCCCAATAATAATACACTATTTATTCCCTCTACCCACAAATAATGCACAGGGTTGTCTGGAACTTTAAACATTTTTGAAAGTTAAAAAGTAAATATATATATATATGTTATTTAGAATACCTTTGTCAAAAACATTGAAATAAATTATAAAATTGATTTTTCCTGTATAGGTCTCACTTTATTCAGGTCCTCATAAACTAGCAAGCCCTTTAAAACCTTTACAGGAACTCAGGCACTCAGGGGGAAAGACTTCCAGAAAAGCAGAGTCTTGGTATTTGTACCTCTGTTTCCCTAGCTATTATGTAAATATCCTCCTTCCTCTGGGAATCCATTTCCCAGTCACTCATCTGCAAAACTCAGTGGCAGTCTCTAAACTTGAAATCTACATCCCTTGAATATTCAGATTCCTGACACAGTTTAAACTAAATGGAGTCTCAATCATTGGCCTGTCTGAAGACTTTTCCAAATACTCAACTGAAACTTTTTAATAACTTTCCCTGTCAATAACTCCTTTGCCCAGCAGTACATGTATATTTTAAGGACATCAGCGATTTGGAAAGAAAGTGAAGGTGAATGAAAACCTGTTTTGTGCCACAGATCCATGTATTCTAACAATTTCCACAGTCTGTTTCACTAGTCTCTAATCCATTCTTGCATCACAGATATGAAAACAGGCAAAATACAAGCTATTAAGACTTCCTCTAAATTTTGTATTAATATGCCTTTATAGAGAGCTTTTAATATTCTGTGTCCTTCATTCCTGTTTTGTGCTCATCAAACTAATCATAAACCCTAAGATTTTGGTTTCTTTTTAAAAATGCTTATTCCTACCCAACACAGTGTTGTTACTCTTGGTGAATACTTTTATACCCCTTTCCTTTACTAGTTAAATTTTGATCCTCTACCACTGTGTTCACTTAAAAATTCTAGTCTTATCCTTTTTAGTTGGGTTCCTATAGTCAATCTTCAATCTATTATTTAAAAGAAATCACCTTAAAAATGATAAGCAGAAAATGTACTGAGCTCAGAATTAAGAAACTGGAGTTTAAATCTCATTGTTGTCATTGTTTGTACTCAGAAAACTCCCTTTAATATATTTAAGTTTAAGGTACATCCTCAAAACTATCATTTGGCTGGCATGTAGAACACATGCTGAAAGACTAGAAGGTTTCTAAAATTCCTTAAAATTCTGAAATTTCTAAACTTTTGATCTGTCAAAAGAAAAAAAATATTCAATTGACAAAATAAAACAGAAACACAAAGAGAACAAAACAGAAAATACAAATAGAAATTAAATAAAAAGTTATAGTCATAAAAAAAGGAAAAAAAAAGTATAAAAGTAAAAGTCTTCATAAAATTGTTAGGGGTAGTAATTGAAGAGAAACTAACTGGAAAATCAGGAAGTAGAGAAATTAGAATGTCCTCTATGGATTAATATAAGTAACACAACATTGTCTAAAAAGTGTTATTCTTAACTTTCAGTAAAATAATTTCTCTACAGCACTTGCCTGACCTTCTTGTTTATTAGAAAACATGAGGCCCTAGCTCTGTGAGATTTTCCATAAAAGCTTTGGATATATTAAAAAAAAAAACTGATTACTAGTTTGAACTGTCAATATCAGGACAAAATCTTGGACTATAACCTGGCTTATCAGGTAAAATATAAATCAGAATTAACACACAACTGCCTTTGACTTTCTAAATTGATGATATACAATTTGAAAATTAAAATGTGAATATATATGTTATTTAGAATACATTTGTCAGACACATTGAAATAAATTATAAAATTGATTTTTCCTGTAGAGGTCCCACTTGGTATCAACCTGTACAATGGTACAACACAATGGAGTTGTCAGCCAGGTAATACTACAGTCTAAACATAGGCCTGAAACTTATTAATTACACAAATATGGAACAAATAGTCAACCTCTATGAATGACAGCTCTTTATTAGTAATTAACAGATTATAACAGCACAGATACTTTCAAAGTGCTTATAAAACAACTCCAGGAAACAATTGTTAACTGAATGTTGTGTCTATCCCACACTAGAATATTCAACAAATACTTCTACCTTCACTCTCCACTTAGTTAATAGACTTTTTTTTATTTAAAATCTATAAATTCATACCTTCTTAATGAGTCATTTTTAGGACTTTCTTTCACTATTAAATAAAACAGTAAAATATATAATTAATCAAAAACAGAAATATAAAATATAAAATTTTACGACTCTGATGTTTTGTTATAAAATGTTCCTCCAGACCCAGACTCGGAGAAATTTTTAGAATTAATATTAAT
Organism: Marmota monax; assembly: GCF_021218885.2. Classification (NCBI taxonomy): domain Eukaryota; kingdom Metazoa; phylum Chordata; class Mammalia; order Rodentia; family Sciuridae; genus Marmota; species Marmota monax. The sequence goes on along the minus strand of NW_026692807.1, from coordinate 82,420 downwards.
TGTATTTCTGACAGGTAAGTAATGAATGCATTAACAGAACCTATGTCTCCCACTTTGTACTTATCAAATGCAAGAAGAAACAACAGGAATTATAAAAGTTTGATACTTAAAAGTAAATCATTGGTCCCATAATCATAATCCTTAATAAAAGTTGCAAAAATGAAAGAAAACCTTATCATTGTCAAATAAAGTAGCATAAATATATAAGTGTCAAACAAGGGGAGACATGATGGTGAATTAGCAGGAAGTGGATTTTCTCACAGCTCCACCATATGGGACTCAGAGAGTGAGAAAACTGCTTCTCTGTGAGGTGGGAGATAAAAGCATGCCACTGAAACTCAATATTGGACAGAGACATTGAAAACTGGGGAATCTAGGGTATATCAGACAAAGATGAGAAACAGAGTTGGAGCTTAGGATCTGATGTGAGTGGGGGAAATCAGTATATTAGGACAAAAAAAGACTGAAAAGTGATGTAGACAAGGGGCTAGGGTTGTGGCTCAGTGGTAGTGTGTTTGCCTAGCATGCATGAGGCACTGATTTCAATCTATGTGAAATAAAATAAAGATACTGTGTCTACCTAAAACTAACTAAATATATATATATATATATATATATATATATATATATATATACACACACACACACACACACACACACACACACACATACATACGAAAAGTGCTGCAGACAGTCTTGGAATGTAGAATGTGGGACCAGAGGGTCAAGCTATTCTACTCATTAAACTGTGGCATGAAAGTCACCACCGGTCTGCCTGGAATGTACAGAGAGTTGAAGCTGGATACATATTTAAATATCTGCACCAACTCATACTGGGAATTTAGATCCATGTGTTGGGGCTCAGTCCGATACATAAATCTGGCAGACACCATCCACAAGACATAAACTGAGCCTAGCAAATCAGGAGAATTTCTGGCATGGACAGTATTTCTCCTGGGGGTAATACTAGTCAGATAGGCCAAAGAGAGCCTGTCCTCCTCTCTTCCCTTGACATAGCTGTGCTCAAGACCAGTGGCAGTTGCTTCAAAATCTCAATGAGCAGAAGTGATGGACCTTGGTGCTTGAGGGCAGACCTAAGGAGGTAAGAAAGAACAGTACCCTGAAAAAACAGAACTGGTAAAGTCTGGCTTCCCTGTCCCATGAATGTAGCTCTGGGGAGAAAAGTAGAGTAAAGTCCTAGGTGTGCGTTGATTTATTTATGCCCAGTAACTCCCCATGAAATGAAACACATGGGTCAAAGACAGGACCTCACTGCCTCCCCTGAGAACATATGGTAGAACCTAGCATGACCTATACCCTGGGCATGGAGCTGACAGCACCTTTCACAGCTCCCCATACCATCCCATGGAGAATGGAAACTGAGAGATGGAAAGATACTTTGGAAGAGACGGCAAGCACATACTTTCAGTAACAATCCTGTTTTTTTTTTTTTCCATTTTAGTTTTTGTATGTGTACTGATGGATACATGAAGGACATTCATACACTTGTACATATTTGTTTATGCTTACTTATTTGTACTATTCTGAAACATAGTTATTTTTCCTTACTCTGTTGTTAAGAGTTAAAGTTTTCAATTAGCTTATTTTGGATTGAGTTTGTGTTCTGTTTCAAACCTTTTATTTCTTTTTGTTTTTATTTCTTTTCTCTTACAAACAGTCAAATTCCATTATTCTCACTTTACTCTTTATTTCTTTTACTTGTTTTTCCTTCTTCCTCATAAACAATACATTGTATATCACTTTGCTTCTGCCCTACTCACATCTTGAAACTGCTAATCGTTTTCTATCACCATTGCTTTTTTCTTCATAATGAAATCTATTTTTAATTTCTCCCAGAACTCTTGGTTTATAAAACTCCACACACAACCACTAATAATAAAGCAACAATTAATACAATTGAAGCTATAGAAAACACCTACTCTTTTATTTTATGAAAGATATAACTCATGATTACTTACTGTTGTTACTGATGTAAATTGATACAGTTATGTTTACTGTGCCAATTAACTTTGTGTGAAAATAAAAATTAAGTATGCAATTTAGTTCTATATTTTTTATGCACAGCTGGTTGCAATTATTTGGCTCCCCCCCAATCTGTGAGCCACAAGATATCTACAGGATCACTAGAAATGCACAGAATAGAAGTTCTGTTGCTAGAGATCCATTTTGATACATGAATAGACACACAAACAATATGAACAAGCAAGGGAACAAAGCATCCCAAACAAACCAGAATGACTCAAAAGCAGATTCCACAAAAACTACAGTGAAGAAAATATCAGATAAGGAATTTTGAAAGTTTATATTTCAACTGATCTATGAGATAAAAGATAATGTAAAAAGTAAAATCACAGAGAAGACACAAGAAGTAAAATATCAATAATGAAATAGAAGTTCTAAAGAAAAATCATTCAGAAATTTTCAAAATTCAGAAATCAATAAACCAAATTAAAAATGCAATGCAAAGCATTACCAATACACTAGATGACTTAAAGGACAAATATTCGGGTAATAAAGAAGTAGTGCATAACCTTGAAAATAAAGTTCATCATGGAGAAAAGATGTTACCAGACCCTGAACAGAATTTAAATATATATATATGGGATAATAAGAAAAGGCCAAATTTAAGATTCACTGTGATAGATGAAGGTATTGAATTTCAAAACAAAAAATGAACAATCTTTTCAATGAAATAACTGAAAATTTCCAAAATCTTAAGAATGAAATGAAAAATCAAACACAGGAGGTATATACAACTCCAAATATATAGAATTACAACACTCCTAGCCACAATAGTATGAAAATGCCTAACATACAGAATAAGTATAGAATTTTACTTATAATAGAATTTTAAAACCTGATAGTGAAAAATGATAGGTCATATTCAGAGGCAAACCGATCCAGAACTCAACTGATTTTCCAAAGACCCTAAAAGCTAGGAGGTCTTTAAATATTATATACTAACCTCTGAAAGAAAACAGATTCTGCATAGAATACTAAATTATATCAGATTTTAATATGAGATAAAAACATCCATAATAAACAAAAGTTAAAAAATCACAACTAGAAAGCTGGCATTATAAAACACACTCAATAAATATTTTATTAAGAAAAAATAAAATATGCAAATAAAAACATACAGAAACTAAAACTAAAAGAACAGTTAATCAAAGTAGAATCTATTTCAACTTGATAACTAGAAATGAACCAAAATAACAGGAAACATAAATCATCTCTCAATAATAACACTGAATGTTAATGGACTCAACCCATCAACAGACATACACTGGCAGATTGAATTGGAAAAAAAAGAACCCAACAATAGCCTGTCTCCAAGAGACTCACCTCTTAGAAAAATATATACACAGACTAACTGTGAAAGGATGGGAAAAACATATCATTCACATGGATCTTATAAACAAGGTGTATCTATTTTCATACCTGACATAATGGACTTTGAGCAAAAGTTCATCAGAACAGATAAAAAATTCCATTTTCATACTGCTTAGTAGAGCAATACAACAGAAAGAAATAACAGTGGTAAATATATATGCTCCAGACTATGAAGCATCTAAGTAATCAAAGAGCTCCTTCTCAATATCGAGAATCAAACAGATCACAACACAATAATATTGGGAACATCACTAGAAAGATCATACCAACAAAAATTAAATATAGACCTAAAATTACAATAAATAATTTAGACTTAACAGAAATGCACAGAATATTTTACTCATCAATGACTGAATACATTTTCTTCTTAGCTGCACAGGGAACATTTTCCAAAATAGACCATATTTTAGTACATAAAGCAACATTTCACAAATACCAAAAATAGAGCTAATACCTTGAACTCTGTCAGACCATAATGGAATAAAACTAGAAATCAACAAGATGAAAATTTTTTAAAAAAACTAACACTAGGAGACTAAATTCACTATTGAATAATGAACAGATAGATGAACAAATCAGAGTTTAAATAAAAAAAATTAAATGTAAATGAGAATAGTGATACAATATATAAAAACCTTTGGGACACTATGAAGGCAGTTCTAAGAGAAATGTTTATAGCATTGAGCCCATACATTAAAAGAACAGAAAGTTACTGGGTGAAATAATCTAACATTATATATTAAGGACCTAGAGAAAAACACTAAAATCAGCAAAATAAAGGAAATAATAAAAAATCAAAGATGAAATTGATAAAATCAAGATGTAAAAACTGAAAAAGAAATGAATCAAAAAATTTTTAAATGAACAGAATTGATAAATGTTAACCAAGCTATCAGAGAAAAATGAAAAGTACCAAAACCAATGGTGAAAATGGAAATATCAGCACAGATACCACTCAAACAGAGCATAAATAGAAGCTATTTTTCAAAATCTATACCCCAATAAGCTAGAAAATCTAAAAGACATCAGTAAATTCCAGGAGACATGAGCTGCCCAAATTTAACCAGAAGTATATAGAAAATTTAAAGAGATCAATTTCAAATAATAAGAATAAAAGAGTCATCAAGACCCTACCAACAAAGAAAAGCCTAGGACCAGATGGATGCTCAGCCAATTTAAACCTTTAAAGAAGAACCAATACCAATCCTCCTCAAATTATTTCATGAAATTGAAAAAGAGGGAATTCTTCAAATTCATTAAATGAAGCCTATCTCACACTGATACTAAGTTCAGACAAAGATTCATGAAAAAAAAGAAAAATTCAGACTAGTATCCTTTATGAACATAGATGCAAAAATCCTCAATAAAATACTGCTAAATCTTATACAAAAATAGATTTTAAAAAACAGTGCACATGACCAAGTGGGTTTCATCCCAGGAATGCAACACTGATTCAACAAATGGAAATCAATAAATGTAATTCAACACACAAATAGATACAGAGATGAGAACACTTGATTATCAAAATAGATGCAGCATCTATTTTTTACATAATACCCCATCCATTCATGCTTTAAACACTAGAAAAAACAGGAATGAATGAATCATACCTCAACATTGTAAAAGCTATACATGACACACCAAAGGACAACATAATTATAAATGGAGAACAACTACAGAATTTCTTCTAAAAACTGCAATGTGACAGGGATGCCCACTTTCACTACTTCTATTAGTACACAATGCAACTCTTAGCAAATACAAAATGTAGAGATAATACTCTGCAATCTATCGGATCATAAATGAATAAAACTCCAGAAGACCAAATTCATGACTGAATGATAAATAGAGAGCTGAACAAATCAGGTCCTTTAATCTCTTGCCAGAGAATTTGGCAAAAGAAAGTAATTAAAGGGATATGAATAGGAAAGGAAGGGCTAAAACGAGCACTGTTTGAAGAAAACGTAATTCTATATTAAGAAAATCCCCTCAAAAAATACTCACTAGAAAGCTTCTAGAACACAAATAAATTCATCAAATTGCAGGATACAAAAGTACCATTCATAAATCAACTTTGTTTCTATACTCCAATAAAAGACGAGCTAAACGAGAAATTAGGAAAATTATCCTATTCATAATAGCATAAAAAACACTTGGGAAACAATCTAACAAAAAAGGTAAAAGACCTCTACAATGCAAATTACAGAACACTCAAGAAATAAATTGAGGAAGGTCCTAGGATATGGAAAGACTTCCCATGTTCTTGGATAGGCAGAATTAATATTGTCAAAATTACCATACTACCAAAAGTGCTATAAAATTTCAATGCAACTCCCTTCCAGAGCCCAAAGATGTTCTTCACAGAAACAGAAAAAGCAATAATGAAATTTACTTAGATAAACAAGAGAGCCAGAATACTCAAAACAATATCTAGCAAGAAAAATGAAGCAGGAGGAATCACAATATCAGACTTCAAATTACACTACAGAGCTATAAAGACAAAACCAATATGGTATTGGCAACAAAACAGGTAAGACCACCAATGAAACAGAAGACAGAGACAAACCCACATAAATATAATTACCTCATACTAGACAAAGGCATAAATATCATATACTGGTGCAAAGATAGCCTCTTCTACAAATGGTGCTGAGAAAATTTGAAATCCATATGTAGTAGAATTAAACTGAACACTAATCCTCCCACCATGCACAAAAACTCAACTCAAAGTGGATCAATTACTTAGGTATTAGACCAGAATCCCTGCACTGGATAGAAGAATACGTAGGCCCAAAACTTCAACATATCAGCTCAGGAACTGACTTATTAATAAAATCTCTAAAGCACAAGAAGTTGTTGGTGGGCCTGACCTTGGATCTACATGGAGGAATGCTCATCTTTCTTATTGTGCAGCAGGGATGTCCTAACATACAACACTATGCTTTGGAACAGAGTGTTGTCAGAACACTGGTAAGCACCATTTACCTGCAACTTTGACAAGAAATTACTCCCCAGTTGGTACAAGGCAGTTGCTAGACTCTTGGTGGCAGGACTCCCATAATATTATATGTTGTGTATCCCCTCTGGCCTATCATGACTGCTATATGTAAATTGGAACATAGCCACTATGAAAGCTAGTTTTGCTGCATAATATAGCAGAAACAATTATCTGCAACTGTCTTTGGAGGGATTTCTGTATGCCCTCAAGCTCCCAAGAGTAGATGCTGAAAGGGCAGGCCCCTCAACACAAAGTAAAATCAATTTTTAATAAATGGTGCTCCATCAAACTAAGATGCTTCTTCACGGCAAAGAGAAAAACCCAGAACATGAAAAGAGAGCCAACACAATAGGAAAAAAATACCTTTGCCACCTGCACCTCAGAAAACGCATTAACTTCCAGGATAGATAAAGAAATAATAATAATAATAATAATAATAATAATAACAACAACAACAACAACAACAAATAAAAAACAGCTTAAAACTAATAATAACACCATCACCCACCACCACCCATTTAATAAATGAGCAAAGAAATTCAACAGGCACTTCACAGAAGAAATACAGATGGTCAACAAATGTATGAAAAAAACACATCTACAGAAATTAGAGAAAAGCAGTAAACAGATCAGAGACAGAAAGCTTACAAAGACATTCCAGTGTAGGAGACAGCAAATATGCTCATCTCTTACTTCCAGCTACTTTTTCTATCTTATGTGTGGTACAAACAAAACTTTAATTCCCCTAGGGACAAAAGTGTTGAAAGATGACAGCCTTCAGAGTTTATACACTCGTATCCATACCACATTGTCATAGGGAAATATAGAAAGAAGCACTAGGGAGGTAGCAGCAAGTTGTTATGTAGTAATAGCTGATATGATAAAATATTGAAATAGGCTTATAAACTCACTCATGCTTTCAGAATGAGCCAAACATTGTCTCTCCATATAGAAGAAATTCTTTCCCACTTCATTAAAACTATAAAACAAAACAAAACAATACAACAACAACAAACGAATAAGGCATTTACTCTGAGAGAATCTACTGGTAGGGCAGAGGAAAGAGCTAAGTGGTAATGTATTGCATAGAATGAAGGAGCTCTGGCTTCAATCCCAACAGTGAAATAAATAATGATGATGCTGCTGACAATGATGGTGATGATGATGATGATGATGTTGGAGGAGGAGGAGTACAAAAGACTTGTACTGTTAAAATTATATAGACTGAGTATTCACCACTCAAAAGAAGAGGAGTATTTCAATTCATGCATTCTATTCACATTCTAGTCTTATTTCACATGGCAAGGTAGATGTAAAAGACCTTTTGATGACAATTTTATAAACTATGACTTTTTAAAAAATATTTTTTAGTTGTAGTTGGACACAATTTCTTTATTTTATTTATTTTTATGTGGTGCTGAGGATCAAATCCAGTGTTTATCATGTGCTAAGTGAGTACTATACTACTGAGCCACAACCCCAGCCCAAACTATGATTTATTGAGACTTTTAAATTCCATAAAGAAGAGTTTATCTGGTCCCAGGAGAACAGGATGGTCCATTTAGTACTGTGTTATACAATATGATGTCAATTTTCTCAATCCTCCTCATAAGTGGAAGATGTTTATAGACTCCACACTTCTTCAGCATGCAGTCTATATGCCCTATACTGATGTAAAAAAGTACTAAAAGTGGAAGACAACAGCTTTAAATGTAGCCCACTCACAGAGAATGTGCCTCAATTTCATGATGTTATGGATTCAATCACTGGCACCACAAAAGCCCTGAGATCTATTTTTTTTTCAAATATATTTTTCCCTTTCCTTTTTAATTGTTACCTGAATGATTCATGGACATTTATATATATTCATAATTCTTTTTCTCATTTGTAGTTTTTTTTTTTTTGTACTGGGGATTGAACTTGGGGATATTCAACAACTGAGCCACATCCCATCCCTGCTTTGTATTTTATTGAGAAAGGGTCTCACTGTGTTGCTTAGCACCTAGCCATTGCTGAGGCTGGCTTTGAACTCAGAATTCTCCTGTCTCAGCCTCCCAAGCTGCTGGGATTATAGGTTTGTACCACTGAACCAAGAGATTTCTAGCATTATTGAAGCAACTTATTTTTCATAGATCAATATTTTGACCTACCAATAAAGAAAAGTCCACAACTAGATAAATTCTCTGGCAATTCCTACCAAACCCTTAAAGAAGAACTAACACCAATACTCCTCAAATCATTCCATAAAATAGAAAAGGATGAAACACTTCCAAACTCATTCTATGAAGGAAGAATAACCCTGATACCAAAACCAGACAGAGGTACATCAAAGAAATAAAACTTTGGACAAATATCCCCGATGAACATACATGCATCAACTCTTAATGAAATACTGAAAAAAAAAAAAAAAAAAAAAAAAAAAACTACATATAAAAACATTTTAAAAACATAGTGCACCATGATCAAGTTGGGTTCATCTCAGGGACATAAGGTTGGTTCAACCTATGGAAATCAAAACAGAATTCATTAATAGACTTAAAAAACATAATTATCTCAATAGTTGAAGAAAGAGCATTTGACAGAATACAGCATCCATTCATGTTCAAAATGGTAGAAAAACTAGGGATAATACGAATGTAACTGAACATTTTAAAAGCTCTATACCAAAAAAACCAAGACTAACATGATTCCAAATGGAAAAAAATGAAACATTCTTTCTAAAAACTAGAAAAAGACAAGGGTGCCCTCTTTCACCACTTCTATTCAACATATGAATATTGAAATTCTAACCAGGGAAGTTTGGAGAAAGAGATTAAAGGGATATGAATATGAAAAAAAGAGCTCAAAATATCCCTATTTGCTGACAACAATATTTTATATGTAGAAGACACAAAACTACAAAACAAAATTTTTAAAACTCATAATCATACTCAGCATAGTAGCAAGATATAGAATTAACACTCATAAATCAATTATGATCCTGTACACAAATTATGCATCAGCTGATGAATCACAATGGATTAAAAAAAAATTTAAAAAATAAAATAATCAGGAAACAATCAAAGAAGTGAAAGACCTCTATTATGAACATTACCAAACACTAAAGAAAGAAATTGAAGAAGACCGTAGAAGATGGAATATTTCAAATGTTCATGGATTGGCAGAATTACTGTTACCAAAATTGACATACTACCAAAATGCTATAGTTTTAATACAACTCCTATTAAAATGTCAATGATATTTCAAAATGAAATAGAAAAAGCAGCCATAAAATTCACTTGGAAAAACAAGAGGCCCAGAATATTCAAAATAATCCTTAGTGAAAAAAAGTGAAGGAGACAGCAGACATCACAAGATCCGATCTCAAATTATACTACAGTGCTACAAAAATGGCAAGGGATTGGCACCAAAACAGGCAAAATGTCCAATGGAACAGAAAAGACAACACAAAGACAAAAATCACATACATATTGTCTTGTTAATCTAGACAAAGGCACCAACAACATACATTGAAAGAAAAGACAGCCTCTTAAACAAATGGTACTGAGAAAAATGGAAATATGAATGTGGCAGAATCAAACTGAACCCCTATCCCTATCCCTGCACAAAACTCAATTCAAAGTACATCAAGGAACTAGGCATTAAACCAGACATCCTGTACCCACTAGAAGAAAATATAGGCCCAACTTTCCATCATCTTGTCTTAGGAACTGACTTTCTCAACAAGACTTCTAAATTGCAACAAATAAAATCAAGAATCAATAAATGGGAAGGTAACAAAGTAAAAAAGCTTTCTCACAGGAAAGAAAATTATCAAGAACATGAACAGAGAACCTACAGAATGGGAGAAAATCTTTACCACCTGCACCTCAGAACATTAGTCTTCTGGATATATAAAGAATTCAAAACAAACCAGCACAGAAGGCTGAAAGAGGAGGATCAAGAGTTCAAATCCAGCTTCAGCAATGGTGAGGCACTGAGCAACTCTATGTCTAAATAAAATGCAAAACAGAGCTGGGTATGGGGCTCAGTGTTAGAGAACTAGCCTTGCAGGTGTAAGACCATGGGTTTGACCTTCAGCACTACAGAAAAATAAATAAATAAATAATAAATAAGTAAATTGTGTCCATCTACAACAAAAATAATAAAAATAAAATAAAATAAAAATAAAACATAGGGCTGGGGATGTGGCTCAGTGGTTGAATGCCCCTGAGTTGAATCCCGACTACTTGCCCCCAAGAAAATAAAATCAAAAAACTTAACACACACACACACACACACACACACCAATATAGTTATTATTCTCTTCTAGTGGTCATAAGATGTCAATACATGTGCAAAGGATCTGAAACTGGTAGTTCACAGAACAAGAAATACAATTGGTGACCAAATATATTTTTAAAATGCTCAATATTCAACCAGCAGTGTATGAGGGTACCCTTTTCCTGCATCCTCACCAGCACTTGTTGTTGTTTGTCTTCATCATGGCTGCCATTCTTACTGGAGTGTGATAGTATCTTAGGGTAGTTTTAATTTGCATTTCTGATTGCTAGAGATGGTGAGCATTTTTTCATATATTTATTTATTGATTGTATATCCTCTTCTGAGAAGTGTCTGTTCAGGTCCTTGGCCCATTTGTTGATTGGATTATTTGTGTGTGTGTGTGTGTGTGTGTGTGTGTGTGTGTTTAGCTTTTTGAGTTCTTTGTATACCCTAGAGATTAGAGCTCTATCTGATGTGTGAGGGGTAAAAATTTGTTCACAGTATGTAGGCTCCCTATTCACCTCACATATTATTTCTCTTGCTGAGAAAAAAACTTTTTAGTTTGAATTCATCCCATTTGTTAATTTTTGGTTTTAACTCTTGTGCTATAAGCATCTTATTAAGGAAGCTGGGGCCTAGCCCCACATGAGGAAGATTAGGGCCTACGTTTTCTTCCATTAGATGTAGAATCTCTGGTTTAATTCCTAGACCCTTGATCCATTTTGAGTTAATTTTTGTGCATGGTGAGAGATAGGGATTCAATTTCATTTTGTTGCATATGGATTTCCAGTTTTCCCAACACCATTTGTTGAGGATGCTATCTTTTCTCCAGTGCATGCTTTTAGCACCTTTGTCTAATATAAGGTAGTTGTAGTTTTGTGGGTTAGTCTCTGTGTCCTCTATCCTGTACCATTGGTCCACCAGCCTGTTTTGGTGCCAGTACCATGCTGTTTTTGTTACTATTGCTCTGTATTATAGTTTAAGATCTGGTATAGTGATACCATCTGTTTCATTCTTCCTGCTTAGAATTGCTTTTGCTATTCTGGGTCTCTTATATTTCCAGATGAATTTCATAATTGCTTTTTCTATTTCTGTGAGGAATGTCATTGGGATTTTGATCAGAATTGAACTGCTGGTGGGATTGCAAATTGGTGCAGCCAATTTGGAAAGCAGTATGGAAATTCCTTGGAAAACTGGGAATGTAACCACCATTTGAACCAGCTATTCCTCTTCTAGGACTATACCCAAAAAACCTAAAAACAGCATACTACAGGGACTCAGCCACATCAATGTTTATAATAGCACAATCACAATAACTAGACTGTAGAGCCAACCTAGATGCCCTTCAATGGATGAATGGATAAAAATATGTAGCATATATACACAATGGAATATTACTCAGCACTAAAAACATAATAAGATCATGGCATTTGCAGGGAAAAGGATGGCATTAGAGCAGATTATGGTAAGTGAATTTATCCAGTCCCCAAAAAACAAATGCCAAATGGCTTCTCTGATATAAGGGGGGTGACTCAAAATGGGGAAGAGAGGAAGAGCATGGGAAGAAGATTACCAATACACAGGGAAGAGGGGTGGGAGGGAAAGGGAGGGAGAAAGGGAATTGCATGGATGGTGGAAGGAGAGCCTCATTGTTATACAAACTACATGTATGAAGATGTGAGAAAAAAAAAGAATAGTGCTACTTTAGATTAAGAAGAGAGAAGTGATGGGAGGGGAGAGGAGAGGTTGGAAAGATAGGAAGGATAGTAGAATGAAATAGACATTATTGGTGTATATATGTGAATGCATGATCAATGTGAATCTACAACCTGAATACTCAGAAAAATGAGATATTGTATCTCATGTGGTTCAAATGTATGATATGTCAAGGTCATTGTACTGTCATGTGTAACTAACTAAAACAAATAAAAATAAAAAACGAATTGTAGTGCAAAAAAGTACATGTAAAATGGCATAAATTGACATAAACATACTTTATATTCAGAGATAAAATTGTGCTTTATATGTGTAATAAGGATTGTAGTGCATTCCACTGTTGTCATGCACTTAAAAAATTATAAAATCAATAAAAAGTAGAAAAAAAACACAAAAATGCTCAATTTCTCTAGAAATTAGAAAATGCAAATTAAAACTACATTGATATTCCATTCTCGGTCCAGTCAAAATAGCAATTATCAAGAATACAAGTAACAATAAATGCTGGAGAGAATGTGAGAAAAAAGTTACACTCATACTTTGCTAGTGAGACTGCAAATTGGTGCAAGTACTCTGGAAAACAGTATGGAGATTCCTCTGAAAATTTGGAATGTAAACACCGTTCAACCAGTTATCACCCCAGTTGAATCTTGATTTTATTTGTTGCAATTTAGAAGTCTTGTTGAGGAAATCAGTTCCTAAGTTGACATGATGGAGAGTTGGGCATATATATATATACATATATATATATATATATATATATATATATATATATATATATATATATCCAAAGGACTTTAAATCAATATACTACAGTGACACAGCCACATCAATGTCTACAGCAGCCCAATTCACAATATTTAAGCTAAGGAAACAACCTAGGTGAGCTTCAACAAATGAAAGGTTAAAGAAAATGTGGTACATATACACAATGGAGTATTTCTCATCCATAAAGAAGAATGAAATGTATGGCATTTGCAGGTAAATGGATGGCACTTGAGACTATTATACTTAGTGAAATAAGCCAATACCAAAAAACCAAAGGCCAAAAATTCTCTCTGATCCTAAATAGAATCAAATGTAGCCCATGTATGTAAAAAATACACTCTACTGTCATACATATCTAAAATATAAAATAAAACCTGGTGCTGAAAAAAAATTAAAAATAAGAACAGAGATAAAAAGCTTTAACCTAACACACACATTTAGTAATGGAAAGAGATGACTAAAATTCAGTGGTCTGGACACACTAAAGCAAGACTAGAAGTAAACGAAGAAACTTTTACAGAATTATGCAAGTTTGAGATCTTCATTTATGCAGGTTCTCACCCTAGCTATCTCCCATATATTTACAGACACCATATTATTGACAAGTATGGAGGAACCACCACAGAAAATGCATTTCAGATACTCTACTGCCTATATCACTGTTTCACTAACATGACTCCACTCTCACAACACTGGCAAAGAAAGTTGTTACTTAACAGTGCAAGCTATCACCACTCAGGAGTCACAGATAAGACAAAGGAAACTACAATACAGACACCATTTGGAAAATAATTCAACATCACACATTTAACCAATAGCATAAGACACATCATCCAGGGAAAACAGTTTCCTAAGCAGACACTCAAATAAACGTGGAAAAGATATATATCCCTGAAGATGTACAAATTTCAATATAGAAATATAAGAAAGATAAAAAGCAAGGTAGCATGACTGTTTCATAGTTAATAACCCTAGAAACTATTTCCAAAGATAATGCGATATACAAAAATGCCAGAATAAAATTCAAAAAAAATGTTAAAGTAGTGAATTAATTCAAAGATGAAGCAAAGAAAAACTGCGTAGATTAAGGAAAACAATGCAGGGCATGAAAGAACAATTCAATACAGATTCTGAAAAAAGAATCAATCAGAAATCTTGGAAACAAAGAGCTCAATATCTCAAATTAATATATCCAGATGAAGTTAGACCCATAGACTAGATCAAGTGAAAGAAAAAAATACCAGAGCTTGAAGTTGATGATGAAATATCACATTCAGACAATATCAACAACAATCAAAATAATATTAAACAAATTACAAAACCACTAGACAAAATCCATAGACTACTTTTATGAATCACTGGTACACATACTGGAGAAGAGGTACAGGCTACAGACAATGAAAGCTTTCTCAGTGAATAAAAGAAACTATTTCTTATATCTTGTGAAAGTTATGGACATCCAGGTATAAGATTTTAGAATACCAAATGGAAATGGCCTGAAAAGAACTTCTCCAAATCATAGTCTATAAAATTACCAAAGGTACACTGAAATCTATAATAAGGGCCAAAGCAATTATAAACACATCAGAAAAATATTAGGTTTCTGAGTAGAAATTTTAAGGCCCAGGAAATGGTATATTTCAAACCCCAAATAAAAATGTTAAAAAAAAGAAACAAAGACAATAATTGTAAAAGGGATAGAAAGGGTGGTCATCATGTTAAGGTGAAAAAATCAGAAACAAAACCCCAATTATCACATTCTCTCCCTAACATGTAGAATCTGGGAAGAAAATAAGAATGACTAGAAAATGATGGAGGGAACATTAAGGAAGAGGGAAGGTAACTGGGGATGAAAAAAGGGAGTAGAGGGGAAAATGGAAGTACGGAACGTGGTCAGGATTCAAGTATTGTATATGTGTGTATAGAAATATCACTGTGAAATTCATAATGTAGGACGTCAATAGGAGCTGATATTAACAGTTGACAAGAACACCTGGTTTTATAAAAAGTCCAATCTGCTATCATGTGACCATATATGAAACAGAATGTCTAATTTAAAAATATTCTTACTTCTGCAAAGACATAAAATTTCAGGGTCAAAATTAATGTAAAATTTCTTCAGACAATATCATTTAGATGATAAATTTCTTATAGTTAATAATTAAGATATTCTGGATTCTGTATGAGCAAGAAAGATATAAAAATATGAATGGAATTTGATCATTTATTTTTTCCACTCTTCTTTTGTGATCAAACTTTCTTACTCTTATTTACACAGGTCATGAACACCAAGAGAATCTCATTTTTTTAAGTCTTACCTGGATTGAAATTTACTGATGTTCTAGATTGTGCTTTCATGTATTGAAGAATTAGATTCCTGTTTCCATATTTGAAAAAAGTAACAAAATTGGTATTTTAGTACTCATGTGAAAACACTGACCAAATATAATTCAATACTTAATAATGTTTTAGATCTAGTATCAGAACTTTTTCATATGCTCTCCTAATCTGTATGCCCTATAAACATTTTGTTAACTTGAAAATTATTTATACAATGTTTGTTCTTTTCTGTTTTTTGAGATGGTATTTCATGATGATGATCAGGCTGATCTTAAATACCTGGGCTCAAGCAATTGTCCTGCCTCAGGCTCTTAAGTAGCTGGGGTAAATGCATGTGTCACTGCACCCATAGCTTGTAATTAAAGAAGAAAAAAGATGAAATGATCATGAATTCAGAACAAGACAGGTAAATATATTAACTAGTGTAGCTTGAACTCAGAAAATGTCCTGTCTCTGTAAAAAATAGTTTTTTGTTCTTGCACAACTTCTTTCTCTTAGGCTTAAGGCCTTCTAAAAAATAAGGGTTGTATCACTTTAGTTCACCAGGTTGTTATGGAGATTTACTAAGATAATAGTGAAACATGTTAAGCAAAATAGTAAAATAATGGCATACTTAACTACTTACAATCTCAACTAGAACTAATGTGTATTTTTCATAGGTTCTAATATTCAGAAGTTAAAATTATTTTTAAAAATGCTTGAGTCCTAATTTTCATGATCAATTGGGCTCTTCTTTGTGCTTTATAACTCAGAGAAAAATCAACAATTAATTTATAACTCTATTTATAAATATCTCCTTAAATTAGAGAATATAATCATCCCCTTCTGTGGGACAAATCAATAATAACAAAGGCGAGAAATTAACAAATGCCAAAAACTTGGACTACTACTACTATTTCTTCTCTACCTAGTTGAACAGAATCAGCAGACAAGTGTAGCTACATTTCCATGTTGATCTCCAACTAACTTGGAACACAAAATTTTCTTTAACACAATGGATACTGAGGAGTCATTTTGGGGCTTAGCTCTCTTAGATTCAATGAATCTGCTTAATCTATTCCTTTTGAGGCAAACCTTAATAAATGCTGGAAACTTTAGACAGCGATTCCAACAGATTGGAAATTTTCCATTACTTGGGAAAATTACTAGAATTGTCAATCTAAAGTTGGCACTCACCATGGAAAACAGTGATGTGGAACCCCCTGCAGTCAAAGGAAATCTATTTCAAGGGATGGAAGGATTTGGGGCACAGAACTGTTAGCCAAGATGACAGAAAACTCTGATCTCTTCCAGAGATTACTTGAAGCTTTACTTGAAGCTTTCCAATAGATTTGAATGATTTTAATTTTATGAAAGAAAAGACAAAGTCCTAAAAGGATAATGCACCACAAAGGGCAAGGCTAATATGGGGATTCCACATAAGGTTCCTAAAAGGGGGACAGGGTCAGAGTGCTTAGTATTTGTTGGCCAAAGCTAGAGGCCAAGCTGTCAAAGCAGAGTGCTTCTGCTTGGAAACAACTGTTGAATAAAAAAGCATGAGTGCATAAGAATTAAAAAGAGTGTTGTAACTATTGAGTCTCAGTATAGGTTACCATGAAGACTCAGGGATTGGATCAGTCAGGATATTTTGAAATAAAAGCTATTCACTACCAGACTGCAGGGCCAGGTCTGACAGAAACACCACAGCAACAGAACTGACAGAGACAAAGGAACAATTTAAAAATCTATTTATTTTCCTCCATCTGACTACAGAATTATCTTCCTTACACTTCAAGGATATTATTAGGTCCTTAATAAATTAAAGGGGGATGGTAGAATACCTAACTTAAGCTAAACAGGGAATTTCAAGACCCAAATAGCAAATTATAAAATCATAGGTGTGATACTATCAAGTCCTAAGATATTAGCTAGTGGTATATATCTCAGTGGTAGGAAAATTTCCCAGCATGCATGAGAAGAAAAAGAAAGGAGATGGGAAGAGAGAGGAGAGAACAAACCTTGAAGGTGACTCATGCACACATCACTACTTATTTTTTTTAAATAACTAATCCATTTAAATTATGTATATATGACAGTAGAGTGTAATTTGATTCATTGGACACAACTGCAACAACTTTGATTTCTGATTTCACAGGATGTACCATTGCACCATATATACAGTCATACCTGTACCAAGGTAATAATGTCTATCTCACTCCACCATCTTTCTTGCCTCCATTACCCCTCCCCATCCTTCTCTTTGCCCAATCAAAGTATCATCACTGCTTCTTGGCTAGACTTTGAAGGGTTTCTGACTAATGAAATGTCCTAACTCACTACGGTTCCATACATAGTTATGCTATGAAATCTCACCTCATATGGAAGATGCAACAGGTGTAACTACTAATATACATCTAATGTTGTATATACATTATGGATATACATCTAATGTTGATTAGTATTGTAATGTAAATACTTATGCAGTATTTCCACTAGCAATGGCATAAGACAAGGCAATCTCTCCACAATTATCTGAAGCAGACACATTAACACCACATTGAAGAAGCAGCTCAGCTATTTGTGTTGATTTATGTTCCACAGCCAACATGAGGGCTGTTCTAAAATAAGAGAGATAACTTCAAATTTAGGTATTTTAATAAGTTTAGTTAAAAAGCCATTGTAATACATTTTACCAATTTGACATCTATCTTTACATACACTAACAGACACATACATCTTGGAATATCAAATCATTATCTTTCTAAATCATTTGTAAGTCTAAAAGGAAAACAAACACATAAAAAATAAATCACGTGTCCCAAAAGGGGAGAGTTACAAACTTAAAATCCTTCAATGAACATTAATTATGATGAGGTCATTCATCTGGAGTTGGCAAAGATTTCAATGAATAAAGCTCCATTTCTTTCTTAGGGTGATGTAATATATTGTAACTCACAGTCAGCCAAAGGTCAAGGAGTAAAAAAAGTATTTGCAGGTATAACATAATAACAGTAGCACTGGTGATAATAATAATAATTGTTGCTTCAGTCATTCACTCTGAGAAGCATTTGCCAGGCATTGAAATCAATGCTACACGTATAATCTTGCAACCAGATTTCAAGCATATGTTACACTATTTTTCATTATAAATGTTCAAAATTTTTTAAGACTAATTAGATGTCACTTAGGAAAAATCTGAAATCAATATTCTACTAATTAAGTAATTTAAAGCAAATAGTCATATAAAGGAAAAAATAATTTTCAATGTCTATTTATACTCACCACAGCATTTCCAAAGAAAATTGTACCAGGAGAAGAAGAAACATTACAGAAAATTTAAAAAGTTCAATACTGAATAAAAGCACAAACTAAAAGTCTATATTTTACAAAACTAACATGAAAACTCTAGCTAACACAATGTGATCAACAAAATCAAATAGTAATCATCAGCCAATAATTATAAGGGCATATGAATTATACTACATACTTTTATTTGTGTTGCTCAGTTTGAATAATTGCTTTTCTCCTTAATTTTAGTTTATGTTCATAAATTTCACTCTATTCCAATGATTATACCATTCCCATTAATTTAATATTTTAACTTGAGTGATTTTACTACAATATTAAACTTTTTCCAAAAAATATAAAGTACTATACCTTCCATTATCATCAACTGCATGTATGTTTGCTTTATTCTTAATAAAAAATTCTACCATCATCTGTCTGTTTTTCTTTATGGTGAGTAAAAGTGGTGTTTGGCCACTCTGAAAAACAACAAATATAGTTTATTCACAAAATTACTACTTTTCAACTGAAGTTAACCTTACAAAATACTGTATGAACATAAGCATATAATAATAATGTAAATTAAGAGTAGCCACTCTCTTCTCTTCCCATTCTGCTTCGATAAGTGCTGCTCTTTCATTTTGAGATGCCTCTCCTCTGCCTAGAGTGGCCACATGAACTCCAGCATTCTAAAACTGCTTCATACATTTACTGTTTCCATGGATCTTCACCGCTGTCAAGCATTCATCATGGCATCTTGGAGTTATGTAACATGCACCCTCCTCAACCAAGAGCATCTTGAGGACATAAACTGTATTTTATATCCCAATAGCTCCATTCTCTAATACATATTAGTAAAGGATATAAGTATTATATTTCATTAACAAGCCAAATTCTCAACTCACTAGTAGGGTGTATCAATCATATTCTGAAGAACGTCTACTTTTCCTGAAATACCAAGCTGCATAGAAAAGATTCCTTGCTTTACTGTTAGAGAAAATTTACACAACTGTGCATTTTATGTCCAGTAGTACAGAAATAGCCTTACCATTGCTTAACACCTACTTGACACCGATTTTTCATTGTAGATATTCACATGTGAACAATTGAAGTTACAGGAATATATTTCTGGGAGCTTTCCAGCAACATGGAACTTTTCTCCATGTTATACAAGTCCACTTGATTCTTTTTTATTTATAAAATCAGAATCCCAGATTCCAATGTAAGGAATTTCTGCTTAAAATTGATAGAGTCTGAGTAAACTATCTTGCTGTTTCATAATTGTTCCTGTGTCTTCTCATATAAGATGAAAGATATTTATCTTACATGTCAGAAATTTCAATACAAAAATATATTATTTTTATGCAACTGGAGAAAATTTTGCCAACTAATCCACTGAGAGGGGATTAACAAAGAGAAATAACCAACTCAAAAAAAAAAAAAAAAAAAAAAAAACCAACACAGAGCTGGGATTATGGTTCAGAGGTAGAGCACTCACCTAGCACATGTGAGGCGCTGGGTTTGATCCTCAGCAGCACATAAAATAAATAAAATCAATGTATTGTGTCCAATAACAATTAAAATATAAATATTTTTAAAAACTCCAAACAAAAAAACCACCCAGTCAATAACTCAGCAAAAGAACTAAACAGAAATTTCTCAAAAGAAACACAAATGTCCAAACTATATATGAAAAAGTCTTCTACATCTCTAGCAATTATGTTAATGCAAATAAAAACTACACTAAGACTCTATCTTACTCCAGCCACAATGGTAATTATCAAGAACACAGACAGTAATATATACTGGTAAGAATGTGGGGCTGGGGATGTGGCTCAAGCAGTAGCTCGCTCACCAGGCATGCGTGTGGCCCGGGTTCAATCATCAGGACCACATACAAAGATGTTGTGTCCGCTGAAAGCTAAAAAAATAATAATAATAAATATTAAAATTCATTCTCTCTCTCTCTCTCTTTCCCCCTCCCTCCCCCTGGTTAAAAAAAAAAAAAAAGAATGTGGGGGTAAGGCACACGTTTACACTGTTGGTGGGACTACATACTAGTACAACCACCCTGGAAAACAGTTTGGAGGTTCCCCAAAATCTAAGAAGGGAACCACAACATGAAACAGCTATCCCATGCCTCAGTATTTTCCCAAAATTAGTAAAACAAAATTTTACGTGTAACTGTATATTAATACAGTCACATGTGTGTTTACAGTAGCACAATTCACAACAGGTAAATTAAGAAATTAACCTAAGTACCTGTGAATGGATGAAAGGATTAAGAAATTGTGGTGCATACATACATACAACGGAGTATTACTCAGCCATAAAAATACATTATGTCATTTGTTGGTAAATGAGTTGGTATCCAAGAATATCATGCTAAGTGAAATAAGTCAAATAAGAAACTCAAAGGTCAAAAGTTTCATATGTGGAAGCTGGAGTTAATTAAAGAAAAAGAAATTAAGAACAGAATATCAAAAGATGTAAAGAAGATCATTAGTGTAGAAAAAGAAGATTGAGAAGCACAGAGAGAATGAAAAAGGGAAGGCAATGAAGAAGGAAATCTTTAAAATTCATGTTATATGCATACATAAATATACCACAGGGAATTGCACCCTTATGTATAAGTAAAAAGAATCAACCAAATTAAATAAATAGGTGAAAGGAGGTCCAGGAGAATAGGAGGGGGAGAATAGAGGAGGAGGGCTAGACAGATGGAAAAAAGGGAATCAAGGACTCAACTGGAATTCCAAGCATGTAAGATTTTGGGGGAATGAATTCAACTACTATGTAAAACTATAAACTCTTAATAAAAATAACATTGAAAATGTATTCTCACTTGTAATGACAATCCTGGTAACATAATGCTTGCTTATTTTCCAAAATTCTTTTTACTCTCATCCACTTTAATTGCTACTTAAAGTTACTTATAATTTTAGGCAAAATTTAATTCAGAAATTTTGTGTATCAACAAGATTTATGCTGATCTACACAGATTACTTGTAGCATCATGAAAGATACTAAACATTTGCATTTTTAAGGAACAAAGCTGAAGACTGATACATAATACAGCTGGCGAAATCCATGAGTTATCTACTTCTAGCAATAATTTACCCATTCTAGCAATGAGTGACCTAATCAGCCTTTCAAAAATTCCAGTGGGAACATGATTTTTATAGTATATATAGAGAAAACTATTTAACTGCCAAATTCTAAATTCAAAAATTTAATCCCATTTGAAAGAGATTCATAATATATTATGTAGTCCATATTCTTGTATATCAGTAGAAACCACCATGAAATCTTTATCACACTATATTAAAAAAGAGGAGTTGTAACTTCATTTATAGAGGAAAAGTAGGTGATTGGAGTAAGTGCTGCAGTTGCCAGTAGCAAACTGAAGAACATGTGTGCCCAGCATGTGGGAGGCAAACCATGCACACCACACCACACAGTACTACGGCTCAAGGGGACTGCATCAGGTTCCTTCACAGAAGCTTGAAGTTCAGATTTCTGCATCAACTGATTGAGGCAAACTAAATACACACATGAGCTACAAAAGAAGAAGGAAGAATATGAGGAGAACTTCCAACATTTGCTAGTATTTTAATAAAAAGAAAATTTGCTTATAATCAGTATTTTTTAACATGCATTACTGTTAATTTTAAGAAACATTTTAAATATTTTGAAAATAATGCTGATTGATGTATATACCATGTTTTTGGCTTCAATATCTGCATTGGATGAAAGCAGTTTTGTTGCTATTAATGTGTTCCTATACAAGATAACATAGTGGAGCGGAGTTTCACCCTTGTTGTTGTGAACATTTGGATTGGCACCATGTTCTAGAAGAATAATTGCACATTCCTCTTCCTCATATTGTAGGGCCTGTCGGTTTTAACCAAGAAATAGATTGTAAATTTTGCAAATCCAAGAAAAATATTTCACATTTTACTCATTAGTTATAACTAAATGACATTAACCAATTTTTCTTCTAAGCATTTCATCAAATTCATTTCCTGCAAAACCACTGGCTATATCTACCTTCATCAATGGTGTGTTGCCATCACTGTCACACAAGTCGATACTGCATTTCCTCTTCACTAGAAGAGCCACCACTGCTGGATTGCCATAGGCACAGGCATAATGTAGAGGGGTTCTGTGCAAGTAAGAAGCTTTATTAGGAATTCATAAGTTACCTTTTGAAATATACAACTATTTATGCAATTATAAACATTAAATAGCTCATAATTCCTCTACTTTTTATGAAGAGGGTACAATATTTAGTAGCTGTCATTACTTATCTTATTAAGAAATGATCAGCCTATGCCACTGACATTTTCTTCTTATTTCTTGTTTCTGATACTGCTGGGGATTGCACCCTGGGTTACTCAACTACAGAGTCATATCCTAAGCACATTTTTATTATATAAACAATTTTGATGCAGGGTCTCAATAAGTTGCCCATGTGGTCTTAAACTTCCAATGCTCTTGCCTCAGCATCTTAAGTCACTGGAATCATGGGTATGTGCGACTGTGCCTGGTTCCATTGATTTTACTTATTTGTGTTTGCTTTGTTTTCATATTGCTGGGGATGGAACCCAGGCCTGAAGCATTCTAGGTAAGGAAGGGCTCTACCACAGAACCACATCCCCAGAGCAGAGCAGCCCACTTGCCTAGAAAGAAGATGGCCTTGAGATTTAGCTCATCTTCAGTTTGAATTCTACTTTAGGCTCTGTGATGTACTAGTTATCCCACAGTCTTACTCTCCCTCAATTTCCTAAAAAAGGAAAGATTAAAATGAGTATCTCCCTGGATACTACCAGGATGCTTAATGGAGAATCTATGTAAAACATCTGAAGAGTTTGTAGCACAAGCAACAGATCCATAATTGGTAGCTACTGTAATCAATATTATTGCTTTTTATCAACTAAGAGTATTTCAATTGATAAGTTAGTAGTATTGTAGTGATTTTTAAAAATATATTTTAAAAACTATGTATTTCAATGAGTATGATTTTTTTTCTTATCATTTTAACAACACTGACAATGCAATCCCACTAATAATTCGGGCTGCATTACAACTATAATTGGCAGCATTTAATTTTTTCTTCATAAACAAAATAAAGAACCATCATAATTCATGGTGCCTTACCTTAAGTGAAATGTGAGACAAACAATAGATTTATGGCAGTTCTCATGACATGGATGGCATTTAAATTCAGTTTTAAAAGTATGATAGGTAAAGTATGCTGAATAATAACAGTAAAAGGCCAAACCGAAAGCAAACTTAATGCCAAAAGAAAAAGAACCCAAATGAATTAGTATGGTTAAATTAATTCAGTATTTATATATATGGGATTTATATATGAATCAGGTATTTTCAATGTTCAGTATTTAATACTGTCTTAATTTTTCACAAGGGACGTTTACAATTTCTTAACTCCATGAATGCATGATTGAAAAGGAGGAAGAACTGTTTCATTTGAAATTGAGTCCTATCACTTCAGTTTTAATTAACTGGTCACACCTAGAAAGTTTTTATGTAAGAGTTCTCTGAGATAGTAGAATATGTCAAATACAAAATAAGTAGCTTTGCAGTTCTTGTGCATTAAAAACATATTCATTTTATGAGTGCAAATGAATAGAATTAAAGAATAATTCTTTAATGCTTTACTTTATAAAAGTTTCACTTAAAAATACTAAATTTGAGAAGTTTAGTATTTTTATGTGAAACTTTTATAAAGTAAAGCAATACTTTTTCAGTAGTAATAATCTTTTATACTTGCTCTCTTCTATTCTCACCAAAACAAAATTATTAACCTATAATTGCATATTTAAAATAAAATATACATATATGAGAAATGTATGTGTAGTAATATCTACAAAAGATGAAATGCACTATAGGACGTCTATATATAAATGTACTAGAAGAAAACATAAATGCTTTCTTCATGTTGGCAAAGGTGTTCTAAGAAATAATGAATTTGAAAGACGACTTCTTTTTTTCCTACCTCTCTTGTTAAAATTTATTATGTTGATGATGCTGACAATGTTATTGTTTTGCTGGGGATTGCACCCTTACCCTTTCCTTTGCCATGCAAAAAGTGCTCTAACACTCAGCTACATTTCCAACCTTGGAATTCTAATTTAAATCAGATAAAATACTCTAATTTTACAGATGCTCAAGTGACAGTGACATATGAACACAGAAAAAATATTTTTGTCCTTGGCAATAGAAGGAATTTAAGTCTAACAAATGAAATAAATTTCTCAGCTACAATATTTTGAAGATGAAGAGTAGTGGTATTGGGCTGTTGATTATGGCTTGAGCTGTTTATTGCTCCTCAAATAGATGATTTAATGATAACTTCTGTGCCACATTTAAAACTGTGCATGCCACTACCTACCAATTCCATTTTACTCTTCTTCCAGATATTTGAGTATTCTTTTTATCCTGTTCCAGTCACTTATCTTTTGGCCACTGGCAAACAAGTAATTTGTGAAAGTTAATAATGTATTTTGATACACAGAATGGCAAGTCTTTGTTCACTGCAAACATTTTCTTAGTGTCATCATGACCCTAAATGACTGCGTGTGGAACTAAAAAATGTACTGATATTTTTAATTTGTTTTTTTGTGAAATTGATAACCACAGAGAGAGCTCACATTTGGGGTCAATGGGTATTCTAATGCACAAACCACAAGCAGGGCCTACTTTTGATACTCTTAGTCCCTTCAGAACAGAGTAGGGCAAGCTACATTAGGGCAGCAGCAGGCAGGTCTGTACAGACTAGGCACCCTTTGTGTGCTACTCCCTTGGCCCTGGTGACTGAGAGCCTGCACTGCCTAGATGCTCTCAACCAATGCTCTACTCTCCATGCTTGAACAGATACACAGTAATGGATAACTACAGGAAAGGGTACTGGAACAGTGGAATCAGCAATTTTGGAATTTTGTGCGAGAAGCTTTTGGCAGATGCTTTTTTACTTTAGTCTAAAGTGATAACAAAATTGAAAAAGCATGCTGTGTTTGTTGTTTTGGAAAGTGTGAAAGCTGCCAGTGAACTCTAGTGTCCTCTGTGGAAAGGTAGTTAAAAGTAGTTAACTTCACTAACTGAAGTTAATGAAGTATTTGCAGAAAATGCAGGGCTTGCCAACACTGTTGTTATGAAAATGGTTTGATGATCAAGATGACACCGAGTTATCCTAAGAATTTGATAAATTAGTGAGTGAAGCATGTGAGAAATAAGTAAAATCTTATTTTTAGAGGTGGAAGACACACCCCTAAATATACTAGTGTGAAGGAATTTTAAAAATATAAAAACAAAGAAAGAACAGGGAGCCATCTTCCCAATTCAGAGTTCTTGTGAGGCTCTCAGGACACAACAGGTAATAGATTACATCTGAAAATTTTTCAATGCTTTTGAAAAGGTGTACATTAAAAGCTGTTGTGTGTATTTATTTATTTATTTTTTAAAAATCAGTGACCTTATAGGGAAATTTTAAGTGTCTGGGAAACCAGTTAAAAATTTGGTTTTGTTTAGCTGCCCATTAGAAGTCCTGGGTACTGAACTTCCAAGGTGTGCAGGTCCTGGATATTGAGGACTCCACAGGATATTAAAGTCAAATATTCCGGTGAAAGGAGAACTGGTATCCTTTCTGCTCTGCTCCTGTTGGCACAGCCTGGATGGTGCAGGCTTCAATTCCATCAGCCCATTGGTCCCTTACCCCTCAGTCCCTGGCTTCCCAGACCCTATTACCTATTTTTATGATCGGTGCTATCAACATGACATCCACGTCCCAGATAACATTTAATTCTTCCCAGTTCACAATTTTTGGCAGCCTGGTGGATCTTCCCAAGAGGGTTGTATCTGAAAAACTTGATTCCCAGGCTTATATAAACAAACTGTCTCCAGGCTCTATCCATCCTAAACACAATTAGGTAACAACCTCTGTCATGTGGCCTAGCTAAGCAGCTCTTCCAACCAACTGGCGAAATAGTCGTTGCCAGGTGACAATGATAAACACAAGTGCACATTCCACAATCTGCATGGCCCTAGGTGATTGGCTCCTGGATGGTCCACCCCCTGTACTGTGATCATCACCTGTGTATTCTATACAGACCCCATCAAGAACAGGGTGGGACTCCCCTGAGACCCCCCAAGACCCATACAGTGAGTGAGATGACCCACCAGAATCAGGTGCGCCTCAATGGCGGGCAGGTTAGAACCCCCCACACCCAGACCTGGGTGGGCAGGACTCATCCTCTCTGCCATTGCACAGCTGCCTATGTCCACAGCAGGAAACAAATACTGCACTCTTCCTATTACTTTATTCAGTAAATGGCAGAAAAAGAGATCCCTGACTTAAGATGTCCATTAAAAAAATCTGGAAAAATTCAGGAATGCATTTAATTTAAAGCAATAGATTAGAAGAAAGCAACAGAATAACTGCACCAAAAGCAATTTTAGTGTCACTCTTCTGCGTCATCCAGTCCCTGACATAGCTCTGCTCAACACAAAGAGGGAGTAAGCAGCCCACCAGTTCCACTCAAAAGCAAAAGGAGAATAGTGTGACAACCATCACCCTAGGCTTTCCAGTGTAGTACCAAAATGTCCTGATTCCGTTTCTCCCAACCCAGATTACTGAGCAGAGAAGAACAGATGAGCTATTTGGAGATGACCTGAAACAGAGAAGAAGTGGTGCAACACATGGATCAACTTGCAGCAGAAGAAATCATCGTCCCCAGTGGCTACTCTGCCCAGAACCCCCACAACCTCTGCACTGTCTCCTTCTGTAAACAACTCTAGCCTTCATTTCTGGCGTTCCCTCAGGGTTTGCCATTACATACCTCAGGTGCTTGCTCCAAACAGACTGCAGAAGTTTTTGCCACTGAGGAAACCAACAGCCACAGAGGAACCCTGCATCTTTCAAAAATAAATGGGAACAGGGATACAATACATCAAAATTCATTGGGTTATTAACACCCATAAATAATTTATGTACCTATATATCAATGGCAAATGAACTGAAAGAGAAATCAGAAAAATATCCCATTCACAATAGCCTCAGAAAACAATAGAATACTTTGGAAAATATATAAGAAAAGGTATGAAATAGTTCTACAATGAAAACTACAGAATACTGAAGAAAGAAATTAAAGACCTTTGAAGATGGACAGATCTCCCATGCCCTAATTCTGTCTATCTTAGGCAGAATTAATATTGTCAAATTAACCATACTACCCAAAGTACTATACAGATTCAATGCAATTCCTATAAAAATACCAATGAGTTCCTTTGTAGAAATAGAGAAATCACCCATAAAACTCATTTGGAAATATTAGAGAATCAGAATAGGTAAAGCAGTCATTAGCAAGAAAAGTGATGGAGGAGGCATCACAATCGGTATTAGAACCATGGTAAAGAAGAGAAGACACAGAGAAAAACCCACATAAGTACAGTTATCTAATATTATCAAACAGCACCAAAAACAAACACTTGAGAAAAGATAGCATCTTCAACAAATGGTGCTGGGAAAACTTGAAATACACATGTAGCAAAATGAAATTAAACCCCTACTTCTCACCCTGCACAAAATTCTAAGTGGATCAAGGACTTAGGCATTAGAACATAGAGACCCTGCAACTAACTGAAGAAAAAGTAGGAATGTAAGCTTAGGAACTTATTTTCTTAACAACACCCATAAAGCACAAGAAGTAAAATTGAGAATCAATAAATAGGATGGAATAAAAGAACCACCCTTTAAACTTCTTCTCAGCACAAGAAACAATAATATGAAGAGAAAGCCTACTGAACAGGAGAAAACCTTTACCACCTGCACCTTAGTTACAGCATTAATCTCCAGGATATATGAAGAACTCAAAAACTTTATACTACTACTACTACTACTACTACTACTACTAATAATAATAATAATAATAATAATAATAATAACAACAACAACAATAACAACCACCCAATCAATAAATGGACTAAGGATCTGAACAGACACTGCACAGAAGAAAAAAAATACAATCAACAAATATATGAAAAATGTTCATCTCTAGTAATTATAAAAATGCAAGTCAAATCTACATTGAGATTTCTCATCTCACTTCAGTCAGAATGGCAATTATCAAGAATTCAAGCAAAAATAAATGTTTTGGGGGGATGTAGGAAAAAAGGTTCACTCATACTTTGCTCGTGGGAAGGCAAATTTTCAATTTATCATTATGGAAGGCAGCATGGAGATTCCTCAGAAAACTTGGAATTGACCCAGTTATCCCACTTCTCAGTTCATACCCAAAGGATTTAAAGTCAGAAAACTAGAGTGATGCAGCCACATCAAATGTTATAGCTAAACTATGAAACCTATCTAAGTGATTTTCAACAGATGAATGAATAAAGAAAATGTGGAATACATACAGAACCAGATATTGCTCAGCCTTAAATAAGAATGAAATTATGGAATTTGGTGGTAAATGAATGGAGCTGGAGAATACCATGCTTAACAAAATTAACTAATACCAAAAACCGAAGGCTGAATGTTTTCACTGAATTTAAGATGCTAATTGAAAATAAGGGTTGGGGTTCCTAGGGAAGAACAGAGGTACTGTGGATAAGGCAGAGGGGAGTGAAGGGAGGGGAAGAAAAATGGAGGTAGTAAGAATAGCAGAATGGATCTGACATAATTACCCTATGTGCCTATATGACTACATGACCAGTGTGAGTCTACGTCATGTACAACCAGAAGAATGAGAAGTTATACTCCATTTATGTATGATGTGTCAAAGAGCATTCCACTGCCATGTACAACTAAATAGAATGAATAAAAAATGTTTTTAGGTGCTCAGGAAAAAAACACATATCAAAGAACTGTAAAAGATTAAAAGGTGTATCAAAGATGAAAGCAGAATTAGAAATCACCTGATCAAATCCACCTATTTCATTAATGAAAAACCTTATTACAATACTAACATATCCCCAACCAGAAAAAAAATGAGAAAGTCAAATAATTATCAAAATTATACTACATACAGAATTATAGTTCACGTGTGAAAAATACTGTGATACAGACAGGAAGAATAAAATTTTATAAGATGAAGGCAATCCTCATACTGCAGATATTTTCTGGCTTAAAATTGGCACCCATGCTTCTCAAGGAAAACAGATGATGGACATGGAGTCAAACTAATGGAGTTCCCTCCACAGCCATCTGTTTCCTTCTCTGGCTTAGTATCCTTCATCCTTACAGCAAGTTATACTATTCCACCACAAGGATGAAAGATCACCCACAAGGATCATGGCAAGCACACATGAGGAACACCAAAATTGGAGGCGAACAAGAAAGGAGGGCTGTGCTATTACTATCATCAATATGATGAACTAACACTAGCTTTCCTGTGTGCCTAATGCTAGGAATTCAAAAAAAGTGAGATAATATGAAACTTTATTCAGCCATAAAATAAATGAAATTATGTCATCTGCAGGAAAATGGGTGGAGACCATAATATTAAACAAAATAAGTCAAACTTAGAAGATCAAGGATCATATGCTTTCTCTGATATGTGCAAACTAGAATGGAAAAAGAAATAGAAAGGTGTGGGGGATGATCTCAGGAAAATCAAAGGGAGATAATTAAAGAAAAAGACCAAGGGTTTAGAGGTACGCAGGGAGGGAAGAAGTGCTGGGAAGCAATATTGGCCAAATTATATTGTTAAATTTTGTGCATGTATAAATATATAACACAAATCCTTGTTATATACAATTATAATGCACAAATTTTTAAAATGTTGAAAAAAATAATAGTTAGTGGGAACTGACTATGTTTCAGCTTAAAAATCTACAAATATCTATAATCATTTTATGATACTCTGTCTCTTGGAAGCCCTATTCCATACATAAACATGTATGTATAAGTATTTCTGCATATATATATTACAGTACTAATCATAGACATACATATATATATATATATATATATATATATATAGAAAGAAAGAAAGAAAGAAAGATAGATAGATTACGACACTCAAGACTCACAAAAGAACTCAACCTATTCATAAGCAGGGTGAGCCCCTGACCTTCTAAATGTGGACGCACTTAACTAAAGACAGCATGATTTATGCTCTTTATATAATGGCTTGTGGTTTTCTAACTTAAGTTCTTTTTGCTTGGGTCCTTTATTTATTTTAACCCCAATGTGATATCCCTACAGATATATTCATGTTCTAAAACAAAAAGAGATAGACAACCTGTCCAATATTAAAAGTAAAAAATATTAAATACCAAATAAAAATGCTATTATATATTTTCCAGCATCCAAAATAATGCTGAATGCAAAAATAGGTTCCAAGGAAAAACTTAATGAATAACAAAGGAATAAGAATCAAAAAATAGAAAACTATAAAAGTAACCGTACCCATATGCCTTATAAAGGCAACATAAAATGACTTACTTACATATCATAATATAGAAGTTATGATAGCTTATAGTTATAGGTATTTAATTATATGAGCATTTACTCCCTGCTGAAGAGCATTTATGGTTCAAGGACAGATCCTGTTTCTACACTAATATCAATCATTATTCCAACCATAGGAAGGTTCATTACTGAATTCTCATTCTGTGTCATATGGTCAAGTATTAATGAGGGACAAGGGAATGCCATTCAACTGTAATTGAGATGCTCATATAGTTTTAAGAATTTCATTAAATTCATGTCACTCTACTACAATCGTTTTTAAAAGAATGGTTTATAAGTATGAAGAAGGAGTGATTCAAAATCTTATTTTATTACATCTACAATAGAAACATACCTTGATGTTTTTGATTCAGATACAAGGTCAAATGTTTATATTTCCATTGGGTACAGTTATTTAATTTTCCATACAAATCCACAAAATACTTGCTTACTGTACCCTGTCAGAAAGTAGATTTAGAGGTAAAAGTATCTGTTATTTAAAAACTGTGTAGTGAATATGGCTACAAAATATCAGTGGAAAACATACTTATGATTTGTCTTGAGAAAAATATCACTTAATACTAAAACAACAGTTGCAAGATAATAATTGGAACAGCTCAGTGAAATTTCCCACAGGTGGTTAACAAGTCACAATATATAAACACCAATATAGCTGAGAAGGATATGAATTGGTTCCAAAATGTATTTATAACTTGAAACTTTTAATTTAAATTTTCCTTCTTTTCAAATCAAGTGGCCCAGCCTGAAGAACTTTCCAAATCATTTGAGATAAGCTTATGCATATTAATAAGAATATTTCCTGGAGAATCTAATGGATCAAATTTATAGTCTCAATCAATTTTTTCTAATTTGACTTTGAAGAGAAACTCAACACTGAAGCAAAACCGGTATAAATGAAAATGTAAATCTTAATATATAAAATTGAGATACATTAAGTTCCACTTCAAAATTGCCTTAAAACCTGGAAATGAATAAACTGAAAAAAAAGCTCAAAATTTTGATTAAAAAGTATCTCCTTCCCTGTTAATAATTATCTATTAATATGACTAATATACCATACAACAATTTTAAGAAGGAAAGTTTATTTTTGCTTACATTTTTAAAACTTTCAGTACATGGTTGGCAAACACCACTGCTTTGGGCTCAAGGTCAAATAGAAAATCTTGGACAAAGGTGGAGAAGAACATAGAGATTCAGGCTAATGGTGTTAACCTTTTGAATAAAATAACACTAAAAGAAAATTCAAACATTAAAAATAAGATAGACATATACATACACTATACATACAGAATCCCAAAGAAAAAATATTAAGATAAAAAGCAGCTCTGAAAGACATATTATAATCAAAGGACCTAACAATGGAAATAAAGAAAAATAGTAAAACATACACAAGAAAAACATTAGGTCACATTTATATAAAACTATATTTGTATAAATTTAATTTACGTTTATAAGCTTCACTTCAAACTTGTCACTTCAGACTCTAAAATCAAGGGGGTTTGGAATAAAGCATTCCAAGCTTTGAAAGTATATACTTACCAACCAAGACTGCTATGTCCAGCAAAGTTATGAACGGAAAAAGGAATGACATGATCAGTGACATAATCAGACACAGAATGCAAAGGGTTGAATGTTTTATACCCTATGAAAAAGCTAGAGAGAAAAATGAAGAACAAACAGGGATCACAAAAAAGTAGAAAGAAGATCACACAGTGATGAGCCACCTGACTGGTTACAAAGATGTAAGAGGGTAAAGCAGTAGCTATAGGATGAAATGTACTTTGGAATATATAAAAATGCCCTGAAGTTTCTGAGAATTCTCTCTCAATGAGGAATAAATTAAAAACAATATTTATGTCCTAAAAAACATCAGATGAAAAAATAAATAAATAAATAAAAAGCATCAGATGATTTAAGTGCCAGAGGAAAGAAACATTGCACATGTATCAACTGAGGCTATGGAGAGAGTTCATTCATAATTCACCAGAAGGCAGTACAGAGTGCAGTGAGTGAGTGGAGGGCTACTGGCACTCTCTCAGAAAAATCCCAGAACTCCTCACTTTCTTCACATCAGTCATGGTTTTCACATCTATTAGATTATTGGATTTTGAAATATCTATCCCAAGTACAATATCAATAACCATTTTGCCATCTTTGTTTTTGCTCAAATTCTGCT
Source organism: Marmota monax (assembly GCF_021218885.2). Lineage (NCBI taxonomy): Eukaryota > Metazoa > Chordata > Mammalia > Rodentia > Sciuridae > Marmota > Marmota monax. The sequence goes on along the minus strand of NW_026692807.1, from coordinate 48,988 downwards.
GTATGTCACAGCTTCCTTCCTTAAATATCCTCAAGTCCATGTTCAAAGGCTGGTTCTCCAATACAGATGCAAGTACACAGTCTGCTCTGATCAGCTACTGATGCACCAGGACCAACAACATCATGTCTTGACTAGCAAACAGTACTGCAGGAACTTCCACATTTCCAAACAGAGCTACCAAAGAGGCACACATTGATAATGGCCCATGAGCAGAATGCTGATGTCACCAGCAGCAGAGTTGATGTCACGATATGCAATACTCACACACACAGTGATCACCTACCAGGGTCATCATCATAAGGCCTGTTCTTGGAAAATGGGGTGCATGGTGTTAGCCAAGACAAATCACCAGGCAATTCTACTTTTTCAAAAATCTGAAGACCCCATCCATTCACAGCTTCTACTTCCTTGGTCAGAACAACTTCCTGTTCTCTCAACCCCAAACCTCAATATATGAGTAAGTCAGACTAGCACTAAGCATCTGTTTCTTTCTTTTATGAAAAAAAATATTTTTTACTTGTAGTTGTGCACAATACCTTTATTTCACTTATTTATTTTTATGTGGTGCTGAGGATCAAACCCAGGGTCTCACATGTGCAAGCCGAGTGCTCTACCGCTGAGCCACAACCCCAGCCCCTAGGCATCTGTTTCTTAACAACATTGATCTTAGATATTGGTCTTTCCTTTTTCTCTTTCTACTTGTGATTTTGAGAAGGTCCACTTCACATTGCTGATCAATCTCACTTGCTTCAGGCATACACCTGAGCTCCTAGAGAAGCAAACTGTGATATTTGAGGGCGGGTCCTACACTGCAGGGTCTCTTAGAAGATCCAGACACAATTGCTTCTCAATTGCTGGGCCTCCCTGATCCAAGCCAGCAGCCAGCATTGAGAGTTCCTTCTTCCCTTCAAGCACAAAAAGGGAAGAGGCTTTGCTCCTGAAGCTGTAGGTCTAACCAAGATAGGATCCTCCATCTTGGCATGCTGTGGTTGTCGGGGGTTGAGGGTACAAAGTGCAACACACTGGCATTTACACCAGGACACCTGGATATTCAGCTTTTCAGTGGCAAGGTAGTTTTTAAGATGGATGAGCTTAAAACATTGAATGGGACAGACAGCAAAGTTACTGAGTACTCAGCCTGCACAACTTGATGACAAATGTCAGTGGAAAGATACTGTTTATTGGCAAAGGTAAAATAAAATTCAAAGTACCAGAAGAGATACAAAAAGAGCTTTGGGCAAGGTAAGCTTGTTTTAAATTATAGGAGTCACTGGTATACAAAACAATGAAACCCTACCAACCAGCTATGACCTATTGACTACGGTGAAAAAGTCACAAGTTTGCAGGAGACTCCTCATTGAGGAAAAAAGTGCTAAATGATTTTCAGAACCCGGATTTCATATTTGCTATTTCAATATGCTTAATAACAAAAGGAAGTTTCTCTCTAACCAATGCCCACAATCAGTCACAATAAACACTTCCTCCTCTATGTAATAACCCTACCTCACCTCCAGGTACAGGCCCTACATCCTTGAGGACACACATCCCTACTGGTGTGTGTCCCCAGGCTTGGCATTCTATAACCTCTTCAAAGATCAATCAGCCAATGTCCAGACTCAAACTGCTACTCCTCAGCCAGTAGCCCCTGCACTGCCTCCCACTGCTTCCCCTCCCAGCACTCCCAGCCTAATCCCCACAAGAACCCTGTCCTGACAGGACCCTGCATTTTACCAATTCCCCTTTCTGGAAGCTCCCACTGCCTCCCACTTTCCTGCTGCTCCCTAATACCTAGACACACATCCCAGGGCTTCCAGGCATCCAAAGCCCTGTGGTGCATGAAGAAGGCAGGTGGTCCTCCCAGTAGCGATATTCAGGAGTACACTTCCCCATCATGTAGGCCACAACTAACCTCCAATTTGTGTCATTCCCCTGGAGTCAAGCAGAATCCAGATCGGGGAGCTCTCTTCCATCCTTAAGCACTGGTGATGGAGTCTGCCAAGTGGATGTTGAACCAGAGCCCACACTGCGTTTCTGCTCAACTGTAAACCAGTGCCTCCTAGCTTGAAGCAGGGTCTCCAAGTGTCTCCAATCCACTGATTCATGGTCAGCCTCAGATTCTCTCTCCAGCAACTGCAAGATCACACTTGGTTTGAGTGTGAGAACTGATGTTTCTAGGAGTCATTCCCTTAGCATTGGAGCACCATTCTTCCCATTATACTTGGTGTCCCATCCCATCAACACAACCTGTCATACACAGAAATGGAATTTAGAGTGCAATACTCTTCACAAGAAACAAGTTCACTGACTTGAGGCTCGTAAAACTTCTCCTACTCAGCAAGCAAGCCCTGAAAACTACCAGGCCAAGGATCAGAGGCAACAGTGCTGCTATTTCCATACACTTCTAATACCAGCCACAATGTGTTACTAAGCATTCAGACAACAGGGATACATTTATCAAAACTGAGCACAAACAGAATGAGCTAGAATAACCATGTTAAGATATTTAACTACCACGAATATGTACAACTCTGATACATCTAAGTTTCTACTGGTCAAAATATAAACATCATTTACAAAAGAAGAAGAGAGAAAATAAGAACTTCACTCACAGTCGCCTTTTTTTTTTTTTAAGTTTATATACAGAAGGAAACTGGAAGCAAGAAAGATAAGGAAAGGCAAGGCAATGTCCTCATCATTATTACAGTACTAACAGATCAAGGCTAAATTAAAACAATTCTAGATTCTTCTACCTAGAAAAGATACACACAAATCTCAATATATAGCTAATTTTTTTCTCAACATATAATGCTTTTCTGTTCAGAGATATCTTGAAGGATCATACTGCAGTATCCTTTTTCTTTCCTACTTGAGAATGTCATGGTCCCCCCTCAGGCTCAAAATACTTTTGAGTACTTAATTGCACATGTGTGAATTCTATTTGGACTCAAACTCATCTCATCACGCACTTCAAAAAGGATCTACAGTGGTCTAAATGTCTGTATGGACACGGAGGATCATTTTAATAAAGAACATTGGACAGCTACTCTGCTTATTGGGAAAGACCAAATAAAAGTCAAGAAAGAAGTACACAAAATGTTTCTGGCAACATTAAGTTGTGCATGGATGTGGACATCTTTAGCATACAAAAGAGTGGACCACTACCATTCAGTTGAACTGGGATGAACGATCAGTGAAGAAGAAAATAAGCACTCCTGAGACTAATCAGGTGAAGTACAGACCTGCACTAAAAACCTGCAAGTTCTTCTTCAGAGGAAACACAACCACTGGCAGCTCATGTTCTGGACCTTGACTTCAAATGACACCGCTTCAGGACACTTATTTATGTAAGAAATCTCTCCTTTATTCCAGTCCAAGTGTGCTTCCCACACCCTGAAGCCCTCCCAGTTCCCAAGCTTGGCATGCTATCACCTCTGAAAAGCTGCTGCCCCCCAAAACACCCAGACTCCACTTCCTCTGCTCATTTCCTTCTCACCCCAACCTTCCTCAGCAACACTGTGCTGGTCCCCTGGAACTTCTTTTGACAAAGAATGAAACACCTCCCACTCCCCCTGGTCACCCTAGAGCCTTCCTTACCTGCTGCTGGATGCCCTTCCAGGATGGGGTTGGGCTGGCAGGTGATGTCATCCAGGATGGTACAGAAGACTCCAGGTACCACAGTCCAGCCTCTTGGGAATGTAACCCTGCTTACATGAAGCAGAAAGTTTTTAATTCTTACTGAGTTGAGATTAAATGTCATTTGTATTTACCTTGGCTCCCCATCCAGAATCTGCTAAAAGTTCACCTCCTGTTTTTCCGTGAGCTCTTCTTGTCATTTACATCATTCCTCTTCTATCCATAATAAAGTACATATGAAAAAAGGTTCATTTTCAGAAAAATTCAAAAGCTTGTACATTTCTTTAAATTAAAAGTTTTTTTTTTTTTTTAATCCATACTGTACATTTCATCATATGCTGGCCTGGTCAAGAGTTATCCTTCCATATTTAGTACTTTAGATCTAAGTTTTTAAACAGTGTGATAACAGAAAAGGGTGGGATGGTATTCCATGTACTTATATTTTTGTGAGTGTTTAAACATTTTAATAACAATATATTAAAAATAAAAAATAAGGGCTGCTTCTGTGTAACAGTTGCCACCCTTATCCAGGTGCAGTGGTGTATACTTGTCACCTCATCTATTCAGTAGGCAGAGACAGAATATCTCTACTTTGAGGCAAGTTTCAACAACTTAATGAGAGATTGGAACAAAAATGTTTTTAAAATTAAAAATATATAAGTTCAGTTGTATGGTAAAGTGCCTCTGGATTCATTAAAAAATATCAATGAAAAAGGTGGGGAGGGGCTGGGGATGTGGCTCAAGCGGTAGCACGCTTGCCTGGCATGTGTGCGGCCCGGATTCGATCCTCAGTGCCACATACAAACAAAGATGTTGTGTCTACTGAGAACTAAAAAATAAATATGAAAAATTCTCTCTCTCTCTCTCTCTCTCTCTCTCTCTCTCTCTCTCTCTCTCTCTAAAAGAAAAAGGTGGGGAGGACATCACCACTGGGAGCTGTCCTAGGTAGTTACTTCAGCTTTCCTCCTGTGCACCCCCACAGAGTTACACCCTCTCTTCCACCCAAGTTTCTAAATTTTGGAGAGAAGCTGTGGCTAACTGATTAAGATGTGAACTGCTGTATAATGTTCCTTTATATTTACAAAACCCAGAACATCTGGTGATTCTCAGATAAAATCAGAATGTGTCATGCCTATTCTTAGTCTTTAGCTATATACCAACACAAAACAAGCAAATTTCTGTGACATTTACCATGCAGAAAGAAATAAGTTGATTCAAAAAAAGTATAGGTACTAGCCCCAGAAAGTCAAGCTCCATTGTGATGGTCCATTCAGAGAGAAAGAAAAGGAAACACACCCTCAATGACAAAAGTTCTGCTTAAAGAGACCTCTCCCACTGCCTCACAATCCCATCTTTCTCTCCCTACAAAAATCCTTTGTGTCCCTGAGATTCCCAAGAGGACACTATGAGGATGACAGCACCCTCCCTCTACCAGTGTGCTGGATCTTCAGTAAACCTGATTTCTTTCCCACTAATTCACATCTCCTGACTACTGGTTTTCCAGTAATGAGGAGCCTGGACCTGGATCAGGTAACACCTGGAGTCTGCCAGTCTTCTCTATCACTGATGATGACTCCAAATTCCTTTTTAAAAAACTCCCTTTTACATCATGTCTATAGGTTCATGTTTCAACAAATGATTCTTTTCTATTTTCAAAGTAGCCCTTTTATACAGATAATGGTTTGTGAAGAAACACTGATTATGGAGTGCTTACACCCTGTAGCAACTCTGCAGGGTGCTGGTGATCAAAAGGTACAGCAAGGCATTGTATTTACTTCCATAAGTGCTCAACAAGCTCACAAAATGCTCACATTTTTTTTAATTCCATACTATAAACCTGCATAGGATGTTCAATGAAATTCTAGTAATCTAAATTTAGAAGAGTAATATTGTAACTTTTGGAATAATTGATGAGTAAATTTGAGCATTGTTATTTTATGCATCAATTCCTGCTCTAAGATTCTCAAAGAGGCAGCTACTAAAAGATCTGAAGTCCTCTGGGACTATTTCTGGGAAGCAGTCCCATGTCTACACAGGTGCAGGGGTGTATACTTCCTTCTCCCTCCTGATTATTTGTTAGTATCCACATATCATAAAGATTATTTGGCCTTTGGTTCTTTCAATGGACAGGTGGACCAATGCTACAGCTACACTGTGACTACAACCTTGTGTGTTCCAAGTGCTTCTGGCTGGAGCACAGCTTTACTGAGCTTCATATCCTGGTTTATTCAGTGTGAGTGATGCCTGTGTGTACCTCACAGTGCTGCCATGGGAAATACAGGGAATAGGGCACATTAAGTGCTCAATACATGCTCTGGGTTGAATAGTCATGTCCTTCCCAGCATATCAGCTTATTATCTCATCTGCAAATGAGGTTTTTGTGCATAAAAATGTTGTATGAGTCCATAGTCAATTAGAGTGGGCTATAATCTAATGATTCATGACCTTAGAAGAGGAAATTTGGACACGTATACCTGTGCGGAGAGAATAATATGTGATAATCATGACAGAAAAAGGAGAGATGAATCTACACGTCAAGGTATGCCAAGGATTTCCTACAACTACTGAAAGCTAGAGGAGACAAGGAAAAATCCTCCCCTAGACCTTTCAGAGCAGATACCTTATAATAATTCAGTTTGGACTCCTAGACTCCACAACTGTGGTACAATAAATTGATTTTTTAGGACACCCGGTAAGTATTATTTTTCAGAGTAGTCCTAGGAACCCAAAAGGGCCCATATGTTTGGCTCCTCCTCGACACTCAAGGAGTTAGTCCCAGACTGGTAGCTTCCTTTCATAAAAGGGAAAAAGAGGAATCCCATTGTCATCAGTAACATCCTGTGTCCATAAAGTCCTGGATAAAATATCATGAAAATGCAGTGTGGAATTCTAATAGTAAACCATGTTCCAAAATTCACATGGAAATCAACAATCCAAAAGATGAGATTCTAAAAACTGATATGTAGACAGTGGTTGAAGTACAGAGATAGGGCTTGCAGTCTTCAGGGAAAAAAATCTGAAACTGTGGAAGGCCCTTGAGACTGGAAGATCCCACGTGCCCCAATTTATCATGGACATATGCAGGTGTGATCTAAGTAGGAGCTACAGTAGGTTTCTCTGTAGGGCACTGGGAAAAGAGGTAGGGAAAGAAGGTGAAGACTGGACCCAAGGAGGACCTTATGTCACCTTCACTGCCCCTGAAATTTCTAGACCAGGGCCATCAGTTGGAAGTGTTTAGACCAGGAACTTGAGCAAACCCTGGGGGCCTGTAAGAAATAATCAAGGGCCACCCCTGGGCCCTGAGTCAGACACTCTGAGTTGAGGCCCAGAAGTCTGAGTTTGAGTGAGCTCTCCAAGAGACTGTCATGTACCCTACTTGAGATGTACTGTTGTAGTTTTGAACAGATGGCCTGGGGTGAAAGTGTCAATTTTATTCTCCATAAGGACACCTGGGAATTAGAAGAATCATACCAATAGCTTTTCTCTTCCAAGCTTCTGACCCTTCATCCTAGTCTCTCTTAAAATCAAATATCCAAAAGAATATATGGTTATATATACACAATAGAACATTATTGAGCCTTAAAGAAAAATCAAATTAAGGCATTTTGCAATACATTGATGGAACTAGGGACTATCAAGCTAAGTGAAATAAGTCAATCCCCAAAACCAAAGGCCAAATATTTTCTTTTATATGAGGATGCTAATACACAATAAGGGACAGAGAGGAAATAACTGAAGTTCATTGGAGTATACAAAGAGGTAAGGTAAGGGAGCAGCATGAGAATAGGAAAGACATGAGAATGAACTGGACATAACTTTTCTATGTGTATATATGAATTCATGACCAGTGAAATTCCACACCATATACAACCACATGAATGGGATCCTAATTAGAATAAGGTTTATCTCATCCATATATAATATCTCCAAATGTACTCTACTGTCACATATATCTAAAAAGAAGAAATAAAAAAGGAGTAAAAGGACCTGAGGGAGGGAAGGAAAAAAAGGGGAAACACTGGGGTATAATATTGCTTATTTTTATATTAGATTCATATGTGAATATGTAACAATAAATCCATTGTTCTGTAATAGTATAGTGCATTTACAAAAATATGAAAAAAACTAAAAAGTGGATAGTGGCACATGAACCTAATTAGAAAATCATGCCTTGGTTCAATTCCCAATTCTAAAAAAAAATTTAAGTACATATATGTGTACATATATACATATGCGCACATGCATGCATGCATACACACACACACATACAAAATTTACTGTATAAACAAATTTAACTACAAAAATACTATGATATAATCAGTAGATTCAGAAAAGCCTGTTCACAACACTCAGCACCCATTCAGGTTAAAAAGACCAGAGAGACTAGTGATAGAAGGAGAAACCAAATGCCAACATCAAACTGAATTAAAAAAGTTGAAACATTTTTTTTCTTAAAACAAAAACAAAACAAGGAAGTAAACTTTCACCACTCCTTGAATCCCCAGCAAGAGCAAACAAGCAAGAGAAGAAACTAATTTCATACACATAGGAAAAAGAAGTCCTGCTGCCTCTGTTTACTGATGACATGAACATTTTACTTAGATGATTTAAAATGCTCCATCAGAAAATTTATAGTGCTGATAACAAATCTACTAAAAGAGATGATAAAAGAAAATAATACATAAATCAATTGGAGTCCTATAATGCAATAGCAAACCCTCTTCAAAACAATTGAAAAATGTCTCATTCAAAAAACCCTAAAGAAAATACTTTGGAAAATATCTAACTTAGGAGATGAAAAAAACCTCAACAATGAAAATTATAAAATGGTGAAGTAAAACAAATCGAAGACAATCTTAAGAAGTGGAAATACTTTCAATATTCTTGAAAAAGCAAAATTAATATTATCCCAATGGTCATACTACCTTAACCAGTGAACAGACTCAGTATAATCCCAGTCAAAATATCAATGACATCCTTCAAAACACAGACATTCTTCATAACACACAGACAAAACACATTTCTCAAATTCATTTTGACAAAGAAGTGACATAGAACATCCAAATGTATCCTGAACCAGAAGAGTGATGCTGAGAGCTTCACAGTACCAGATATCCAATTATATCACAGAGCTTTACTAAAAACAAACAAACAACAAAAAAAAAAAAAAACCAGCATTAAATTGGCACCAAAACAGACCTGAAGATGAATGGAAAAAGAAAACACAGACAAACCCACATAGATAAAGTGACCTGATATGCGACAAAGGGGCCAAAAATATATGTTGAAGAAAACAGAAACATTTTAACAAGTGGTGTTATGAATACTGGATATTCATATGTGAAAAACATAAAACTTGATCCCTATAACCCTGCATAAAAGCCAACTCCAAGTGTATCAAATACCTAGGAATTAAACCAGAAACTCTACAGTTGCTTAAAGAAAATGTGGCCCAACACTCCAACATATTGACAAGATCATCAACTTAACAAGACCTCTAAAGCACAAGAAATAAAACTAACAGTCAATAAATGAGATGAAATCAAATTTCAAAACTTCTGCACAACAAAGGAAACAAGAATGTAAACAAAGAGATTACCAATATGATAAAATATTTTTCATCTGTTCCTCAGGAAATTAATATACAGAATAATAAAAAACCTAAAAAATATTAAACCCCAATTACTAAAAGAAACAGGCACAAAATCTAAAAACTACATTGCTTAAAAGAAAAAATACAAGTGGTGTGTGTGTGTATACATGTATATATATATATATATATGTATACATATATATACATATATATATATATGTATGTATATATATATATATATATATATATATATATATATATACACACACACACACACAAATACACATACACACATACATACATACACACACATACAACATCTTTAGGAATCAGGGAAATGACAATCAAAACTACAAGGAAGAGAAAGTCTGTTATAATGCCCTTGCTCTTTCCCTATACTTCAATAAAACTATTAGATTCAAAAAGTACTGCATGGAGATTTTATCTCACTCCACTCAAAATATCAATTATCAAGAATATTGTGCAGAGATCCACATATCAGACAGAATATTTGGGGGGAAAGGAAGAATAAAGTTTATTGGATTAGACATAGAAGGATGAAGGGAAAGGAGAGGATGGGAATAGGAAAAATAGTAGAATGAAACAGACATAACTTTCCTATGTACTTATATGAATTACACAACCTGTGTAACTCCACAGTATATATAGCACAAGAATGGAAAGTTACAGTCCATGTATGTATAATATGACAAAATACACTTTACTGTACATACACCTGAAAATAATTTTTAAAAAGAAAAAAAAGAATAATTAATGGGGAAATGCAGTGTTGATAGGACTTCAAATTAGTACAGCCATTCTAGAAAACTGTATGAATAGCCCTTTCAAAACTTGGAATAGAACTACCATCTGACCCAGTTGTCTCATTCCTTGGTATATATCCAAATATCTGAAATCAGCATACTATAGAAACACAGGCACATCAGTGCTTATAGCAACACAATTCATAATAACCTAATTACAGAACCAGACATCAAACCCATCAACAGAGTAATGGATAAAGAATACATGGTGTATATACACAATGAAGTTTTACTTAGTCATTAAGAAGAATTAAATTATGGCACTAGGTGGAAAATTGATGAAATGAGAACACAATTCTAAGTGAAATAAGCCATACTCAGGAAGCCAAAGGTCAAATATTTCCCCTCATATGTGAATACTTGACCACATAATGGAAAAGAGGGCATTCAACAAAAATAGCAGAGATATATGTGGAAGGGGTTACATGGAAGGCACGGAGGACAAACAGAGGGATGAACAGTAGAATGAAACAAACTAAACTCTCTCTGTACATCTATGAATAAAGCATGGTGAATTTCAATGTTGTGTATGTCTATAATGCTGTAATTTAAAAATCTATAAATAAATAGATGTTAAACCAACAGAAGCCAGACTCATTGTTCTGTCTTTCACTCTTCCTCTAATTTTTCTTTTACTTTTATTTCTTCTCTTCCCCCTTATAAATAATGAACAATATGTTGTCTATGGATCAGCCCGATTTTGAAATCGCAAATCTTTGTCTCCCTGATATATTCTTCTTTACTCTTAATTATCTCTATTTTTAACTTCTCTTACCAATGGTTAGTTTGTATAATGTCAGACCCCACCACTAATGCAATAGAAGCAGTTAAAACACTGGAAGTCATAGGTAATACGAATTGTTTGAGTTTTTGATGGACATAATTCATGATTAACTACTATCTTTACTGATAGAAATTGCTCACCCTACAATTTCTGTTTATTGTGTCAATCAACATTGTACATGTCATAATAGGAACTAAGTACTTAATTTAATCCTATATGTTATATGCATAGGTTTTTGCAGTTATTTGACTTCCCTTAATCTCTGAGGCACTGGAAAATTACAGGATAACTAAAAGCTGGTAGAGTAGAAACCCCACTGCTTCAGATCCATTTGAATAGATGGGTTGATACATAAACAATATGAAAAAAAAAAACAAGAGAAGAAAACATCCAAAACAGAATGATTCAACAATAGACTCTACTGGTACTGCAGTGTAGGAAATGTCAAGGAATAAATTTAGAGAGTTCAAAGATAACAAGACATAAGAGGTAAAAAATGAAGTAAGGATTGGAATCAGAGAGAAAATATTAGAAGTGAAAGATCATGTCCAGAAGGAGATATAGATTTTGAAGGATAATTTGGAAACTCTTGAAATTGAAGAATCAATAAACCAAATTAAAAATTTAATGGAAAGCATTACCAACAGACTACATCATTTGAAAAATAGATATTGACATAATAAAGGCAATATACATAATCTTGGCAAAGAAACTTGATCATGGAGAAAAGATGTTAAGAGAATAGGAGCAGAATTTCATGAAATACGGGATAGTATTAAAAGGTAAAATCTAGGATGTATAGGGGCTCTGAGGAACAAATTAAAGGAATGCAAAATATTTTCAATAAAACAATAAGAGAAAAATTATCAAGTATTAAAAATTAAATGGAAAACTCTTGATTTCAGATTTGATTTATAATCTAACACCTTAAAATATAAAATCTTAAGTGTACTAATCAGATTCCCTTATTTCAGGGCTCACAAAAAATACTATTTGACTAAACTTTTTTGAGAAAATTGAATTATAAATTTGGAGAATGCATATGACTTTAATTGGATACATTCAGCTATTCAGCATTGAAAAATAATTTAAATAATACATATTTTACAAGAATATTGCAACTTGAAAACCCAAAAGGTTTAGGACATTTAAACAATACCACAAATATCATAAATGTTATTATTTGTAGTTACTCAATGGGTCATAAGATAAAAGTGGCCGAAGTGTATTTAAGCTTTTCTGTAAAATGAATGCTATGCTACAATGTAGCTCACATTTAAGAAATTATACTTGAATGAAGTCACATTATAATATGAATAGCCTAGTATTGACTTTTTTATTAAATTAAAATGTTTTCCTTGAGTGATGTCTGAAATTTTTCAGAATATAAAGTCCCAGACCTCACTTCCTCACAAATATCGACACACAAAGATTATGGCCCAGTGATCCTGTAAGAACATTGCATAAGCAAGTTATGAAATTGGGGTATTCCAGGAATACAGAGTTTTATTTAAAGAGGTAAAAAAAGACCATTTCCATTCACTTGCTATCAACCCCATGCACAACCCAGCAAGACAAACATAATTCATGACTACTTTCTTAGGAGGAAGGGTGGATATGCTTCCAATATTCTAGGTGTTGTTTAGGGAGAGACAGATGTCTGATGAAATGATTTGTCTCACTTGTCTCAAGGATCATATGAGGAAATTTCTTACTTTCAATACCTGAGTTGGGCTGAGAACCAGAGAGAGCGCAAACGGATTGTCTAAGCATCAGACTCTACCTCACAGCAATGAGACACCAGGGGGAGGAAGAGAGTACAAGACTTTTTTAAAGAAACCAGCAAATCTAATTCAGAAATCATTTTTCAAGTCCAGAAAAGAACCACTCCCATAAAAGATCCATGGGGCTTCCAAAATTTCTGACTAATTTGTGAAACTTGTCCCCCATACAAAACTGATTCACAAAGTCTGGAAGAGGTAGCTGTTTCTTCAAATGCAAAAACAAAACAAAAAATTATAACAGAAATAACAAGACACATGAAGAAACACAGAAACACAAATAAATCAAATAAACGAGATAACTCTACAAAGACCAATCCTAAGACTTTGAAGGTCGATGAATAATTTCATGAAATGAAAAATAGTCCTTGTAAAAATACTTACATGTGTTACGAGAGAACAGCAGAAAACTACACAAAAGGGCTGGCATTGTGGCTCATTGGTAGAGCACTCACCTAGCACAAATGAAGTCCTGGGTTCAATCCTCAGCACAACATAAAAATAATAAAATAAAATAAAGATACTGTGTCCAACTACAACTAAAAAATAAATATTAAAAAAAAAATGACACAAAATCAGGAAAATGCATGTAAAATGTAAAAATGTCAACATGACAATAGTTAAATAAAACAATAATTGAAATAAAATATTCACTAGAAGTGTTCAGTAACAGACTTGATCAAGCACAAGAGTGACTCATTGAACTCAAATACAGGCTTTTTGAAATTATTGATTGAAACAAAAAGAAAATTAAAAATATAAAATTTTAAATGTGAAGAAACTCTAAGGGACAACATCACAAGGAAAATATGTGTTTTGCGTGTATCTCTAAAGAAGAGAAAGAGAAGGGGGAGTAGAACTCATTTGAAAAAATAAAAGAAAATTTTTTTTTCAATTCTGAGAAAGAAAATGGATACCCAAATTCAAGAAACTCAAAGAAAAATAATTAAGTTAAATCCACAAAGGACCCAAAGTGAGGCAAATTGTAACTATCAAAATTTAAAAATAAAGATATTTAATGGGTTGGGGCTGTGGCTCAGCAGAAGCACACTTGCCTGGCAAGTGTGAGGCTCTGGGTTTGATTCCCATCACCTCATATGAATAAATAAATAAAAGTCTGTTCAATTCTCAGCACCATATATAAATAAATAAATAAAGTTTATCAGCAACTAGAAAATAAATAAATAAGTAAATAAAATGAAAATAAAAATTTTTGAACACAAGAAGTGAAGAGTGATTTATCTCCTAAGATGGAGCTTTCAGAAAAACATCAGCAGATTTTTTGGAAGAAAACTTTATGTCAGATATGATGTATTAATTTTTCAAAGAAAAAGGATGCCCACACACAAACTAAAAACAATTTGACAACTGAGAAGAGAGCACCAGTAATAATTTCCTTTAAAAAATAAGAAAAAATAACAACTTTCTTAGCAAAAAAATAAAAGCTGAGTGAGTTAATTACCACTAGACTTCCTTTTTGGAATTGTTGCAGAGAGTCTTTCAAGTGGAAACAAAAGAATGGTATAACAAAAAAGCAAATGATCATATAAACATTCTAGGAAAGGAAAATATGCAAATACTGATTCTTTTTATTTATCAGAAAACATTATTATATTTCTCATCACTGACAGCATATGTTAATTTGAATACAAAACCTACATAAAATTATTTCTCCTTTTTTAAATTTGTTTTTTTTTTTTTTTACATACACATGACCCTAGGATGTATTTTAACATATTATGCATATATAGAGTGCAAACCATTCCAATTTTTATCCCATTCTTGTGCAGGTCATGTGTTCATATGCACATTGAAAAATCATGTGCAATTAATTCTACTCTCTTTCTTCTTCCCACCCCTCCCTTCATTCCCTTTTGTCCAATTCAGTGAACTCCTATACTTCCCCTCCCTTGTTATGGGTTAGCATCCACATCTCAGAGAGAACATTTGGCCTTTGTTTTTTTTTGAGACTGGTTTATATCACTTAGCATGACAGCTTCAGTCCCATCAATTAACAAGTAAATGCCATATGTTCATTCTCCTTGAGGCTGAGTAATATTCCATCGTGTATATATACCATACTTTCTTCATCGATTCATCTGTTGAAGGGTACCTAGGTTGTTCCAACAATGTGAATTGTTAATATTACTCTATTACACACTTAAAATGGCTAATATGTTATTTTAAAGGAATTACTATTTGATTTTTTAAGTATCATTTAAGAAAATTTATTCCTAACTGAAAATTATAGATTTAAAATACCAGCATATTTTAATACAAAACAACTATTTACATATCTAACTTAAGAATGTTCAAATGGCATTACAGATACTTAATAGAGCTGGGACTGTAAAATAAAATCGGCAATAAGCCTGTCACTCTTGTAAGTTGTTTATTTTAAATTATAATTTGAACAAAATTAATCTGTCAGTCTGTAATAATGGCTAAGATGGTAAAATCCATCATGTTTTTATTACTTGCAGTAAACATGAGGGAATTAATGTTGCCCCTTAACCAATATGCTTGAAGGACTTATATATAAGATAATGGGAATGGAGGGACCTGTGAGAACAGAAGCAGATTGGAGTGAGGCAGCTGCAAGCTGACAAAAATTGAAGAGGATTAATGGTTATCACCAAAGCTAGGAAGAGGAAAGGATGGATTTTATCCAGAGTCTCAGAAGGAGCACAGCCTTGCTCACACCTTGATTTCAGATTCTGATAGCCAGAATTTTGAGAGAATAAATGTCTGTTATTAGCTACACAGTTTGTGGTATTTTGTTATGTAACTTCCAGGAAACTTACATAGCCCCATTCAGGGCTGCTCTGTCACATAACTCTTAACCACACATGGGCAGAAATAATAAATAAACCATAAAGAGATTACATATTGAAAAAATAATTCTGGATTTTAAAAACATAACATTTACCTACTATTACTACTACTACTAGAAACACTTTTAGTTATTGCCAGGAGTTACCATGGAATCTGGATAGAATAAGTATGTAATTAGATATTGTGAGAATTTCGGCTAGTACGGTGTGGATTTAGGTATTTTCATTGTTATTTTGAACTCATGTGAGAAATGAAAAGAGCTCAAATATTTGAAAATATATACAGATATGAATTTGAATTCTAATTTTAGTACCTTGCTATTTTTTAAAATATTTATTTTATTAGGTGTAGATGGACACAACACAATGCCTTTATTTTTATGTGGTGCTGAGGATGAAACCCAGGTCCTGCCCATGCTAGGCAAGCACTCTACCACTGAGCCACAATCCCAGCCCCAACCTTGCCATTTTGTAACACAACAGGTAGTTTTTAAATTAATTTAGAAATCAAAATTTTCTTTATTTCTATTAGTTTATGCTGTATTGAGAGAAATACATCCATTTTAGTTTGCCGATTTAGAATTTAGTGTAAGGAAATCTGAAAGAACTCCCTAGATACTTCGATACTTCTGTTCTAGAACATCAAAATATTGCTTCATATTGTGTGTGTGTGTGTGTGTATATATATATGCTAAAGTATTTACATATATGATTATATGTATTTAATGTGTACATAATTCACAGTGTTCTTTGAAAATTGCATATTATACATTGTAGCTAACAAAACAGTATTTTTTATTACTTTTCACAAAAATCCACTTTTTCTTATAGATGCACACCTGAAAATAAAATGGAAGTAGGTATAAGTATGCAATTTTGTTTTAAAATGCCATTTTGAGGAAAAAAACATAAACTAGACTGATCTCTTATTAATATTGAATTAGCATAATATTTATAAAAATGTTTTAAGGATTATACAAAGTTTACTAAAGTTTTCACTGTGATGAGACAGGAATAATATTTCTGCAAAATAGTTGAAATTCTAATGTTATATTTATTGTAGGAAAATTATATATTAATTACATTTCTAATGATGGCAGATAAAAAACTACATAAAAATTACTGTTATCCTTAACTAAATGTGCATTCATTTTGAACTTTACTAAAGAAACAGGTGATAATGTCATGGAGAAGAATTTACCTACAGCTTGTTCTTCTGTTGCAAGGTGCTTAATGTCATGCCTGTAAGAACTTGAACACCAATGTGTTCTACTGTTTAACTTACAATGCATGTACTCATCCATAAGATGTCACACATTTTTTTCTGTAAATTCTGGCAAGATTTTTAGAAATGAAGTTAATAGTATAAAAATTTCAAGTTCTACAATTAACTTATTAGATTTATTTTCAAAAAATTAGAAATTTTCTAGTTATCCATTTTTATTCTCATATAATAGACCTGCTACCTTGTGTCCACACTATAATGCTTTACTATAGTATAATGATACAGTTAAATATTTTGTAGAACTACTCATTTTTATTTTCCAGGTATCTCTATTATGATTAGTTATACTTGATGCACACTTATTTATGCATCCTATACAAATTTTTTTTTGTTAAATTTAAGCTATTTAAGTATTATCCTTTATAGCTTAAATTTATAACTTATTTTTAATTAAAAATATCCTGAGTGTTTATTTTTTTTTCTCAAAAACAATAACAGTGCTATTTATTTCAGTGAAGTGTTGTAACATTTTTTCAAATACCTTAGATCACTTTTTCAAATTATTCTCAGAAATACTGATGCAGATATTTTTAAAAAATTATTTTTACCTTATATCTGACGGCTGATACTGAGGATTTATTTTCAGTGCATAAAAGCATGTTACGTTCTAAGTTGCAAGGAGGAGAAAATAACTGACAGATTCTTCATTAAGTCTCAATAACAAAGAGAAGATGATGCCACTAAAACATGATTCATCTTACTTCTGCCAGTCTCTTCAGCAGTTAAAATTGGGAAAACAATCACCCATATTGAAGAATCACTGGAAGGAGTAAATTAGAGAACTTCTATAATATGTTTAGCTTATCAACTAACAAAAAGAATTCATTATCATTATATTTATGTTAGTTTCTTTTTTGTTTGTATTTTTATCCTAAAGGTACATCTGAAGTAATGTGACAAGAGTAAATATTTTTAGAAAGAAATTTCTGATATAAGTGAAAATAATAGGAAAAGCTACAGAAGATAGGTGTCATGAAGACAATTGGGGGGAGGGCTCTTAGTAATAACATTTCAAATAGCTGCAGTTGAATGTGTTCCAAGAATGTCACCCAACAGTGTATGAACAATGTATAAAATTTTTCAAACATCTGTGTGGAAAAGGAACCATTCATCACCAACTGATTTATGACAAACCAAACCCAGAAAGATTAGCTGTAACTATTTAGATCACAGAGAATTAATGATACTGTCAGGGATTAAATCTCTCTGATACTTCAGCACTGTTGTGATATGACGACAAAGGACCACAAGATAGATGACAGTGGCAAGAGTCACTGCTATTTTTGTTGGAAACTGTCTACATGGCAGCTTGTCTCCACGTCATTTATTTAAAACTAATGGATATTATAAACAAGCTGCTATATTTATTGCTACCTTTTAGATACAGAAATAGGAACAGAAAAAAAAGTAAATTGCCTCAGTTCCCAAATAGCAAATGGTTCAAATCTTGATGACTTGTCATGACAGAACACCCATCTTGGAGTCCTTTGTAGAGGACAAGGTGACTTTTTCCTCCCTTGTCATATAAAAAGAAATAATATCAAATTGCCTTTTCAATCTCCAAACATGTTAATAAATAAATGGATAAACATATAGAAAGACTCATATCAATCAGAGAAAGAGAGAGAAAAATAAACATTTTCCAAAGTCCTTGTTATTATTTTCATAGTTCATTATTTGCCACTCACACCCCAGCTTCAGTAAGCCTCCAGATTAGGATTCTTAAAAGCCATATTTATGATTAAATGTTTTATATCATCAAAGAATGGTGGCCAAACCATGCCCACTATACACTAGATATAACTAGCTGACAACTAGTTATTAACAAAAAGAAATATAAATAACTAAAATAATATACCACTTTTTCAGTAATTTAAAATTATCAAAATAAATCCCATAAGTCATAAATATTATGATTAGGACAAAATAACCTTATCTTTTTGTTTGTTCTACCTAAATAAAAAAAAAAAAACAACCTTTAATGTGTCATCTTATAAAATACACATTCATTTCATTAAATTGTTATCAACTAATTGGTTCTTTTTTTCATTTATTTTTATTCATTTATTTTCTAACACTGGAGATTGAACCCAGGGATGCACTACCACTGAGCTAGATTCCCAACATTTTATTTCAGTGAAGCAGATGAAACCATTTTTGAGAAAGGATCTCACAGAGTTGCCGAGGCTGTGCTTGAACCTGCAATCCTCCTGTTTAATTGTCATTATGTCCTATCTTTTCAAATTAATGTTATTCTCTGGTATGTATATAACTCTATATTACAACAAGTACTGTGATTAAGACCTTTAAAAATTTCAACATTGAAATATAGAGATATTACCTCCCATTACATGTATTCTAATAAAATGAAAAAAAATCACAACAATGTAAATAGCATACAATGAGTTGAAAACATTTGTCTCAAACTTTAATGATCATGTAACATACTGGAGAATACATTATAAATTTTCTAAACAATTTATTTAGGTAGCTATAGTGTATGAGAAAAAGAGGTGGTGATAGTTTATACTTTGCAAAGAGTGAAAAAAAAACTAAGATTAAAACTAATAAAAGAAAAACAAAATGGAAACATAGCTGTTATTTTGGACTTCTCAAATGCATTTAATATTGATGACCATCCCAAATAATTAGTCTCACTGTGTACTGATAATTATCTGATCGATATCTGATATTAAAAGATATTACAAAATGTACCAGCAGATAATACTTTTTCAATTTTCATTCTTCTGTTTATTATCAGATATTTCATTTTTCTGTTTATAAACTATTTATATCAGATACTTCATTTTTAAGTTCAAATTTTATAGCAAAATTATACCAGAGTTCCCATACAAATACAAATATATTTACCTAACATAAAAAGTCTTTCTGCCCTTCTCTCTCCCCTCTCTCTCTCTATACACATACATACACACACACAGTCGTACACGTTTATGCACACAAACATACACACACAGAGAAATATTCAGAAAATTCTGCTTCAGCTGGAAAACATTATTAATAAGAATTAAAGTTTTTTTTTTTGTATAAGATGTATTGAATAATATAATTTGTGTTAGGAAATAAGGGAAAAATGACAAGACATGATAATTTAAAAATTTGATGCTCAATGGTGAACATAGATTATTATATGTTTAATGGAATTGTTTTACTTCTCTTCATTTAGTTATTACCTTTATAGAATATTTTTGTTTATGTGGTTCATAAATACATAACTTAAGAAAACGTGTTGATGAAATAAAAATAGATTATGCATGTCAAAATATTTTTACATATTAAAATCTTGAGGAGTCTATGATGCAAGTTAAGCAGAATACCTCAATAAATTAATACAGTAAGTCTACTAGAAATCCTTACAATTCCAGCAAAAAAGAAAAGATTAACAAAAAAAATTTATTTAAATAATGCAGCAATAGTGATGTGTGACTTTTCTTAACTTTAGCACCAAATAAAAGCCAAATATTTTTAGACCTTACATGGATATATATAGTGCCTAGATAATAATGCATGTGCTCATTTTCTTGCTGACTAGGTTGATTATTTGTCTTAAGTGCTAGAAAAATAGACATTTTAATTATTAGTAATATCTTAATTTATATCGTCATTATTGATATTATTTTTGAAAAATCTCAAATTATTCTTTATTCATGACTCATGTGGCCATTTTATTTATTCTTGCATCTCAATACATAAATTCAATGGTATCTATGAAATTCTCCATTTTTATGGCTGGGGATATAGCTCAGTTGGTAGGGTGCTTTCCTCACACGCACAAGGCCCTAGATTCAATCCCCTTGGGATATAAATGTAAAATTGAGGTACTATTAACAAATATGGTAAAGTAAAAATGACAAATCAATTTTATTATAACACAGTAAACACTTTAAATACACTGGAACGAACTATGTAAGTTATTGAGAAAGTTAAAGATAATGTTGCGTAAAAAATTAGTAAACTTCCAGACAGAAACTATCATTCTGTGTTTGAGAAACAGTTGTAAAAAATTTTTATTTACATGACAGTATTGAGGACAGTGAGATAACGGTTTGGCTAGGTAGATATTTTCATACTTGGAAAGCCATAATATTAGGGAAATATTGGGATACATGTGGTAGGCAAGACACAAAAACCATTTTTGAAGAGTGTGATGGTTGGAATGTAGTTAGTTCAGTTATTATAGAAGAAAGTATGGAGAGTCCTCCAAAAACTAAAAATAGAGCTACCACATAATCTTGAAATTCCACTATTGGGGGTATACAAAAAGGAATGAAATGAGCATGGCAAAGAAACATCTGCACTACCCTACTGATTGCAGCACTGTTCATAATATCCAGGAAATGAAAACAACAGATATGCCCATAAACTGACAAATGGATAAAGAAAATGTGAAATATACAAAGAAATATTATGTGACCACAAAATTAAAAGAAGTCCTGTCATACACAACAACAGAGATAAACATGGAGGACATGAAGTTAAATAAAATAATCCAGGCACAGAAAAACAAATATTACCTGATTCCACTTATATGTGAATTCTACAAAAGTCAATCTCATAGATGTTGAGAGAATAGTTGTTACCAGAAGCTGGGAAGAGTGTAGAGGGTGGGAGGATGGAGAGATCTTGGTCAACTAGAACACCATTACAGTTAGGATGAGTAAGTTCTTGTGTTCTATGGCAGAGGAGGGTGAATATAGCATTGAATAACTGAAACTAGATAGAAGGGAGGATATTTAAAATATATTTACAATAAAAAATGATAAAAGTTGAGATAGATATTACCCAGGAATCAAAGTAATTACATTGTACATACTAATATGTACTTATGAGGTGTTAAACAAAATAAATCTTTGAGAGAAAAAAATATTGCCTGGGAGGGCAGAATAAATGAGAAGAAAAGCCAGGCACTGTGGTGCACACCTGTAATGTCCATGAGTTTAGAGACTGAGATAGGAGGATGCCCTCTAGCGAAGAATACAGGTGATTTGGATAAGGCAGAGGGGAGTGAAGGGAGTGGAGGAGGGTAAGAGGGTAGGAAGAATAGTGGAATGAATTAGACATTATTACCCTATATACATATATTATTACATGACCAGTGTGAATCTACATCATGTACAACCAAAAGAATGAGAAGTTATACTCCATTTATGTATGATATGTCAAAATACATTTTATTGTCAATTATAACTCACATGAACAAATAAAACAATCAAGTATGCATCCCTTTTCTCCATTTATACCATCATCATTCTAAAGCAAACCACTAGCCGGGGCTTGGAGGCCCTGGGATACGTCACAGAAATGCTGTGGGAAACCAAAATTTACACATTTAGTTTCCTCATGAGAGCCCTCATTTGCATGTTGAGGTATTCTAAATAGCAAAAACTATGAAATGAACTTACACAAATATAATCAATACTCAGAAAGGTACTCTACATAATTGAAAATCAAAACTGACAGGATTTCAGAGCATACACACACACACACACACACACACACACGTATATGTTTAGGTGTAGCCACAACCCCAGCCCAGGAATTCAGGGCTTAATATTTCCATTAAAATGTGTAAGCTTGGTTGCATCTAGGCATATTTATTAAGCTGCTACACTTAAAAATACTTCTAAGAAATGATACTCCTGATATAGTTCTCAATCCCACTGTGAAATCCCAAAGGTAAAAAAAAAATTAATTATAATAGTGCTGGTTAATGTTAATATTCTTAATTGCCTACTTTGATGCTAACTTGTAAAACCCCTAAGTAAAAACTCGTTATGACAAGTGACCTTGTGGTAAAAATAAAAATTAGCCCTAACTTTGCTACCAGCTTCTTTTATCAGAATGGTGATCATAATAAATTCCCACCTATAGAACATGAACAGAGGCTCAAACATATTGAATGATGAAGTGAAAAAAATAGAAAACCTTTTTTTACTAAAACTGGTTGTATGAACAAAAAAATTGACATGAAATATGTGTGTTACTATAAAGACATGTACTTACAAAATGCATGTCTCAACAGAGCAAAATGTCACCAGAAGACAAATGCCTTAAAAACCTGACCATTTCAACTACAGTTTTTCTCCCATTTTAAGACAAAAACAACTGATAATTAAATTTCCACGAAGCTTGAGCAAGACACACTGGACAAAATACACATCAAAGTATTTCAGAATGAATATACCCTTTGCACAGCAAAAAGGGAAATGCCAATGGATGAGTAATTGTACTTACTGGGAAATAGTGAACTAAAAAGCAAAGTTAATGAGGACTTACAAAAATGGTTTCCATAAAAATGATTGATTTAAAATATGAAAGTCATTGATTTATAAACAATGAATCATCAAAAATCACCTAATTGTAATAAAATATAAGGTACAAGAAAAACACAAAAATTATATGTACAGAATGTAGAGAATAGACTTACACTGAAAACTTGTAATTTACACTTTTGGGGGGACAAACAAAAGAAAACACTGGTAGATAAAGTTTAGAACACAGCTTTTAAAATGATACACCGTATGCACAGCTTTAAAAATGATACATGTGTACTCCCATTTAAACCAGGTGTTCCTCTTTCTCCCTTCAACATCCCCCCATTCAGGCCAGCCCCCAACCAAAGTTTCCCTTCACACTTACTTCCCCAACAAAGTCCCACTACTGAAGCCAGGTACCGGCCCTAAATCCTCCACCACACAAACTCAGCTGCCTCCAGGAGCATCCAGGAACATCACCCAAGTGCCTCTGCCCCACTTCCCTGCAACCTCTGACACACCCACTCAGCTCCTGCCAAGAGCACCCAGGAACAGCACACTAACTCCTATGCCACACTTCCCCACCCCAACAGGCCTTAGCACTAGTGCCCCCTCCAGGCACTCCCTCACAGCCGGCACTCACTACCCCACTTAGCTGCCGGTCCCCCTGCACCTCTCCAGCCAGGGTTACGCCCCCAGAGGCCTCACGACGTGTGTCTGCTCCAGTCATCACCTTGCAGTCACAGGCACTGAGTGCCCCCTCCCCACACACTACCCCACCTAGCCTCTGGTCCCAGGACACCTCTCCTGCAAGGGTCCAACCCCAACAGGCCTCAGAAAGAGGCCCCTCTCAAGGGGCCAGCACAGCATGCCCCCTCCACACACACTACCCCACCCAGCTCTAACTCATCCAGCTCCAGTCCCCAATGCCTCTTCAGCCAGGGCTGCGCCGCCCCCCCCCCCCCGCAGGCCTCAGCATGAGTGCCCCTCAAGTAACTGCCTCACAGAGACAAGCACAGTGTGCCCCATCACCACACATTACCCACCAAACTCCTTCACCACCCAGCTCCAGTCCCCTAAAACCTCTCCACCCAGGGCCATATGCCACATACCACTGGGGACACTGGAGTCCTCCCTACCTGAGACTGTCCTCATAAGTCCACAAAGACCAACAGGAGGTGGTGGTGAGGGCCATGCTGTCCCTGTGGGAGGCCCAACATCCTCACCAGGAACCATGAATGAGAAAGGACAGCAAGGACACCTTCCCAGAGGGTGGCATAGTCTAGGGGCAAGACTGGAGCATCCCAGGCAGCCATCAGTAGAAAGGATCTCTGTGATTTGAAGGCCCTAGCTTCTCCACAATCTGCAGTACACTTTTAGGCTGCCCAGAAATCCACTGTGCAGACGCAGTTTGGGATAAGTCCCTACATGAATCAGTGAATGTGTGCAAACTGCATGCACATGTGTGTCGAGGGCGGGGCTATGTGCAGGGATGTTCCCAGGCCCTACCTCACAGTTATAGAAACAGTTCAGCCCTCCCAAGGTACTACCTCACCCAGCTCTGGTCCCCTAAGACCTCTCCAGCCAGGGTTGTGCCCCTACAAGCCTCAGGACGACTGCCCCCTCCAGCTACCCCCTAGCAAGAACAGGCACAGTGTACCTCTCCCCACAAAAGTTCCTACTCCACCAAGCTCCACCCCATTCAGCTCTGATCTCCCAATAACTCTCCAGCCAGGACTGCACCCGCACAGGCCTCAGCACAAGCACCCACTGTAGGCATTGCATTGCAGTGACAGGCACAGCAAGTACCCTCCCCATGTACTACCCCATCCAGTTCCTGGTGCCCTAACACCTCTCCAGTGAGGGTCTTGTACCCACAGGCCTCAGCAAGAGCGCCCCCTCCAGGCATCTCCTCACGGGTGCAAACACAGTGTACCCCCTCCCCACCAACTATCTCACCCAACTCCGTTCCCGTGAAGCCCCTTCAGCCAGGGCAGTGCCCCCAAAAACCTAAGCATGAGCTTCCTCTCCAGGCACCACTTTACAGAAACAGCATGCCCCCTCCTCACACACTACCACACCTACCACCTACCCCATCCAGTCTGGTCCCCCAACACCTCTCCAGCCAGGGCCATACGCCACACATTGCTGAGGACACTGGAGGTCTCCCTACCTAGGCTCTGTTCCCAGGTTCAGCAGGAGGGATCTCAGGTACTTGAGGAACATGCTTCTCCACTGTCTACTGGCCACTTCTGGATGCCTGGAAACTCAGAGCACAGAAACAGTTTGCAATATGCCTGCCCAAGCCTGTGTGCCTCATGCACTCACCTGTGTGTTGAGGGTGGGGGTTTGCCCAGGAATGTTACAAGGTAATGCCTAGCAGAAACAGGCACAGTGTGCCTTTTCCCCAGACACTACCCCACCCAGCTCAGGTCCCCTAAGATCTCCAGCCAGGACCCTTCCCCCACAAGCCTCAGCATGGTTACCCCTTCAGTCACTGCCTCCCAGGGACAGCAGAGAGCATCCCCTCCCCTGCACTGTCCCACCCAGCTCCTACCCCACGGAGCTCCTACCTCACCCACCTCCTACCCCACGCTGCTCCTGGTTCCCTAAGAACTATCCAGCAAGGTTCCCATCCCAAACAGGACTCAGCAGGGTCCGCGCATCCATGAACCGCCTTACAGGGAGAGAGACACATTTTGCCTCTTCCCCATACATTACTTACCCAGCTCTGGTCCCATGACGCCGCTCCAGCCAGTGCTGCACCCCACAAACTGCTGGACACACTGGTGCCCTCTCTACCTGAGGCTCTCCCTGGGATCCACAATGTCCAACAGGAGCACAGGGGTGAGCGCCAGACTGCCTTTGTGGGAGGCCTCACATCCTCACCAGGAACCGCAAAGTGGAAAGCCAGAAGGGACTTCATCCCAGAGGGCGACAAAGCTTCTTGGCCAGGAGCAGAGCAGGCCAGGCAGCCTTCCAAAGGTAGGTCCGCAGCTACTTGAAGACACGGGCTTCTCCACCATCTGCCTGAAACTTCTAGGCGGCAGGAAACCCACTGCACAGAAGTAGTTCACAGTGCGCGTGTGGAGCGTGCGCGCGTCGAGCGTGCGCGCATCATGCATTCACTTATGAGTTGAGGGCAGGGCTGTGTCCAACAATATAGGGGTGGGGCCACATGATGTGCAGGGAGGGCGAGCGGGAAGCAGAGTTCCCGGGAAGATGGGGAGGATGGCTTGTGTTGCAGGAGGGGGCGCTGCAGAACTTGCCCAGGAGGTGGCATAGGGTACCGGTTCCTTGTCTGGGCCAGAGTGTAGGAGGCAGCGCAGGAATGTTGTGTCGTCCCCCTCTCCCCTGCAGTAGCGCTTGAGGTTGGGGTCTATGCACAACTTTTGCTGTTTGGAGCCAAGGGAGTTCTCACAGCCCTCCTGGCTTCAACTTGTGGGAGGACTGGAGTTCTGGCCAATGCGGTGCTCAGCACTAAATAACTCTGGCCAAACATGGAAACCTGCCGGTGCCAATCCAGGGACTTGGTTGTGATGATGCAATTGCTTGGCTGCACAAGACTGCTGAGGTCTCCTGTCAGATATATATATATATATATACATATATATATATATATATATATATATATATATATATACACACACACACATATACATATATACATATACACATATATATATACATATATATATATATATATACGTACATATATATACATACATACATACATATACATACGCACTTATATATCTGAACCAGTAAGCACAGCTAGCACTCACAGGCACATATATACACCTGATACACCTGATCACATGGATTTATGTAAAATTGGTTAATATGTAGAGGTAAGGTTAGGGTTAATATGAAATTTTGGTTTGAGTTAGTGGTAGGGTTAAAGATTAACATATGTATGTGAAAATATGAACAGTCCTAAGAATTTACATTAAAAATGTACCAAAACATATATAAACATACATGTTATGACACAGAGAAGAATACAATATGAGTCATGTGATTACACATGTTGTATATAAGTGGAGGTGAAGATATAAACTATAAATGACATATATTAGTATAGATGCAGATTTATCATTAAACAATTAAAATAGAAGTCAAAATACAATTTAAAATTTATTGGACTACATGAATTCAAGTCAAACTGGATTTAGATAAAAAGGTAATGTAAAGATAATATAAAATTTTGGTTTGAGTTAGGATTAGGGTTAAAGAATGGACATGTATACTGGGAAATATCTGTATTCATAAGATGAATGTGTGAAAATATGTTA
Organism: Marmota monax; assembly: GCF_021218885.2. Classification (NCBI taxonomy): domain Eukaryota; kingdom Metazoa; phylum Chordata; class Mammalia; order Rodentia; family Sciuridae; genus Marmota; species Marmota monax. The sequence continues at coordinate 21,684 of NW_026692807.1, read as the reverse complement.
AAAATACATAAAAAAACATGCATGGTATGACATTAGGGAGACTGTTATATGAATTATATGATGAGACATTTTGTAAATAGGGAGTTTCAAGGATATACCCTATAAATGATATACAATGATATGTATGTGAATTTAATATTGATCATTGAAAATAAAAGTCAAAATACACTTTAAAATTCTTATTGGTGTACAAGGACTGAAGTAAAATTTGCCTTTCTTATAGAAGTAATATAAAGGTCATTATAAAATTTTGGATTGTGTTAGGGTTTTAGTGTAAGAATGTATATGTGAATTGGGAAATATCAATATTCATAAGAATATACTGTGAAATTATGTATGAAAGCATATATAAAACCACATGTTGATACAGGCATAAGTAAAATGTGAGTCATGTGATTACAACTTTGGTAAACATGGGGATGAAGAATATATCCCATATACAATATATACCAATATATATGCAAATTTAATATTGATAATTGAACATATAAGTCAAAATACACATAAAATTTAATCATAGTGTACATACTTTTAATAAAATTTAGTTCAGTTACTTATTTGAGGAGAACTGATAATGCAAGTTATATAATAGAAAGTATTTTCAGGGTAACAAATTTTTACCATGACTGTAGGATACCTGGTCATTGAATTCATACCTAGAAGCATTGCTTAAAGAAACTATGCTTATATTTTAATGTAAAATTTTCCCCAAACATACTAAATGTTTCTAACTATGATGTGTCAGTACTCTTGGGAAGGAGGTTAACAAATGTCGACCTGACATTGAATAAGGAAAAACAAGAGACCAAACAGGGAAAGTCCTCCAGGTATAATTCCAGAACTGAAATGTTGATTTTGTGCCAGTTTCAGACTCTAATCTCTACTCCTGGGGGGAGTAAGGGAAGGAGAATTCATTTCACGAAATAAATTTGGGAAATGAGGTCAAAGAATCGGATCTCTTTCATAGAGCATTCTAATTAAATCCATTCCTCAACTGGCATGGAAATTCTTTTTGAGTACTGACACAGAGTGGAGTCAAGGTCAGTACTTGACTCTCCTGGATGGCCCCTCAGGAGAGCTTGTTTCCAAAGCACTGTCTGGAGGAATCCCATCTACTAACTGCAGGGCTGAAAGGAACAACACAACTTATAAATAAGCCTCATACATAAAGCACCTTTATGTATGTATACAGCTTTATGTATACAGCTTCACTGTAGCTTTTTTTATATAATCCAGAAATAATTGAGCCTTAACCTTGCTAAAAGTCATTTTACTACCCAACTGTGAAATGACAAAATTCCACTTAGATTCATTCCTCTTACTATATAAGTCAATCCTGGAGTGGCAATGTTTTCTAAATAAGTTTACAAATTACAATCTGCTCATTTTAGGATAATGAAGCCATATAATTTTGTCATTTTATTTTGTGTTGCCGATTCATAGAAAGCAGTCAAGTGAGAATAATCAGGGACTATTTATAAATCCTAAATGTCATTATTTAATAAAAAGACAAACATATATCATTTCTGTTTGTATTAAGCAGAATATAATACAAATGATAGTGTTAATGGGAAAAGTAACATTACCAATCACTCGGCCATTTCCATCACTTGAACGCTGGGCTGCTTTGGAGGGTGGGGAAGGGGCTTTTCGCTTTGTTCTCCTCAAAGATGAAGTTCCCTGATGGAGGAACTACTGAGCTGCAGTGAGCCTGTTCTCACTATGCCTGCTTCACAGGGACTCTGTAAAAAACAAAACCACCAAACACAATCCTATATTTAGAAATTAATTGCAAACCTTATGAAGACACAGATCTTTAAAACAAATCCATCATCTACCAAAATGAAGCACAATAGTAATTTATTCAAAAAATAGTTATGGAACAAAAGAAAATCTGTGCAGAAGTAAGGTAAAATGTAAGGAAAAATAAAATATATCCCTCCTCAATTAACTTAGACTAGGACAGGGGACAAATATGAAAATAACAAATTGAAATGTAAAAGGCTTTTGAGAAATACAGTTAAAAACCAACTTTTACAGAAGAATCAGAGAAATTATTGAATGTAAAGTAAGGGTTAAAAAGGGGAAGAGTACTGGTACACTAATAGCTGGCTTGGTTAATCTATCTCTTATTAGCACCAGTGTATCAGTGGAAAATGTTTCAAGAATTTATATTTACCCAAGATAAGGTCCTTGAGGTCACAGACTACAAAGGGCTACTGCTCACATTCCTGGCAGGTGAATGTCTGCAGAACCTAGGACTATCCTGCCTCCTCAGGCAGAATGATGCCTCCTGGCCAACTGCTACACCATCTTTGCTCTTTCACTTATAACAAAACTTAGAATTGTTCATAGTTTATTTCTGCAATTTCTCTTTTCCCATTTGCATTTCCCAATTAAACTTTTACCAACCCTTGACCCATTAACACTTTTCCTATCAAAATCACCAATGACCTTGACCACAAATAAATCAGTGGTCATTTCTCAGAACTCTTTTTTTTTTTTGGACCTGTTAGCAGCAATAAACATACATGACCTCCCTTCTGTAGTGCTTTTTCTTACCCAGAACACCACATTTCTCACTCTCAACAGATCCATACTCTGGCTGCTCTGCTTTCTTTTCATCTTCTGACCAACATTGGTGTCACCAGAACTCTGGCCATATTCTTGTTAATATCTATACTCACACTTTCTTGATGATTTGTTACCTTTAAGTTTTATATACATGCTGATGATTGTAAACTCATGTCTACTCCATCTGATGACCTGTTTTGGTCTCCACATCAAGGCCACTTCAACTTAGCACGTCTAAACCTGAAATCTTAGCAGTTATTCCTTTTCTTCCTTCTACCCCAAACTCTGTACTTCTCATGGTCTTTAACTCAGCAAAGAGCAAGTCATTTTTTCTATTTGCTGTCATCTCCTCTCTCATCATCCATAACAAGTCTACCCTGTTGGCTCCTCCCTTAAAAGACACCGAGCATCAGCTTGACTTCTACCATAGAGTCTGAATCATTGACAACACTCTAACAGGGCTCTGCTTCTACGCTGCATGCCTACTGTCTTTTCTCAACATAGCAGAAAAAAAGGATCCTGTTAAAGTGTGTAAGTCACTTCAGGATGTTTTGTTCAAAACCTTCTAGTATTTTCCCAATTGTCACAGAAAATCTAAGTCCTTTTAATTGATGTCCTGGTTCCTAGATGTCTCTGACCATCTGCAAGGACAGAATAGCTCACTCTAGTCACACGGGCCTTTTTGCTGCCTCTCATGGTGCCTGGAGAGTTTCTGGGATGGTTACCCTGGCTGTTCCTATACCTAGAACATTCTTCCTTCTGATAGCTTAATGTTTCCCTCCCTCATTTCCTTCTGGTTATTTCTCACATGTTACCTTCCAATGCCTTCCTCCCTGACTCCAAAATTTTCTATCCCATTTCCAAGCTTTATTTTTTTACTATCAGCCTTTAACAGCTTTTGGCTTATTTACTGGTTTATTATCTGCTTCCACTGAAATTGGCTGTAAGGGCAGGAACTTGTTTTTCTATTTTGCTCATTGCTGTAATTCTGGAACACCTGTTTGGCATACAGAAGTTTCTCAATAAATATTTAAGTGAGTGGAAAATGAATTCTGTATTTTCTTCTTCATGGGAAAGAAGTCTTGATAAACTTGGACTAGATGTTTGTGTAAATTTGGGTCATTCCAATCTTACAGGACCATGTAAGTACATCCAAGCAAAATAGTCCAATACATAAGAAGTTCTCTGTCTTTGTGCTCTGCTACACATCCAGAAAAAAGTGATGAATTTACTATTTCATAACTTTCTAATACTTCTGCCAGAGGAAAAAAACCTGCCCCAAAAGAAAAAAAATGATTTAAAAGCTATCATCATTGCCAACTGTGTGAGATACTAAAGACAAGGATGGATCACTACAGGGACAGAAACACAAGCCTACATGGCAGATTCTATACTATACAAACCCCTCATTCATAATTCCTAAGGATGGAGAGATAAGGTGGCTGGTGATCTCATCATCCCACAAAATATTAAACTTCTACCATATCAGTTGGTATATAGTTATAGCTAGCCCTTGTCATCATATTACGCCATTCCTTCTTTCAGAACTCAGACCTTTAATAATCTAGCAAGAAAATATAACCTGCCACTCAAAGTCAGATTTTGATTCTGAACCATTAAAGTCAATTCTGATTAACTATTGTGATCATCCCCCACCGAGAGGTCATGGGATGGATCCCCAACAGACCTCTGAAATAATTCAAGAGAAGGATCCTCAGTAATAAACAGATGATATAGAAATATAGTGAGGAATTAGCAGTAAATACTGATTTGTATAGATTATAATGCCTCTGTGGTCGGAAACTTTCACTTGATCTCTCATAGTATTAGCAAATTCAGAGAAACTCAAGGAGATGGGTAAATGCTAAAAGAACATTTTAAAATATTTGTCTAAAAATCTAAAGATGTTATTTCTTGAGAAACTGACTTCAGTTTAGCCTTATTCAAGCATCACTCTCACTGCAGACCTGGTTTATTAGTAACAATGCAGTAAAAGCACATCAAGTAATGACATCTTTGATCTTCCTCCTTAGTTTCATGTTTCTCATGTTTGGACTGATTGCTTTCATGAGGTATATAATAAAAATACTTCCACCTTAGGCCATATTCTCAATCACTGTCACTTATGGATCTCGCCTATTACATGCTAAAAGCAGTCATGATATGAACTTCACAGACAATAGTGTTTAAGAGCTAAAGACTTTCATAATACAGTAAAGCAGACAGCATAGAAATTTTAAAAATAGAGGAATTTTTATACTCACAAATTCATGTGAACATATCCATAACTCAAATTCAGAATACCCACATATTCATATATTTATCAGTCTGGAGATCCTAAAATAAGCTAGCATTTTTGTACAGAACATGAATATTTCTATGAACAAGGAATTTAAAACTTGTCAGAATAAATAAATAGCATTTATGAAGACACTTGAGGGAATGCAAAGCTATGGATACCTTGGGAAGCATATACGGTATAATCATTCTACAAAACACTGGTATAAATGGGTGTACATTTCTAGAGTTGCAGTTTGAAACACAGACCCTCAGAACAAGGACATTAGGAGAGACATGATTCTTACTAATTGATATGAGGTAGAACTTGTGCCTGTCATAACTAGATTCCATCTTATAATTAATAGTGAAAATTTGCTAAATAAAGAGACAAAATATAAATGTAACAATTAGTATAAGATGATCCAAAAGCAGGAGTTCTGACTTAATAAGAATTGTGAGATTACATAATCAACACAAGATTAATAATAGAAATGTAAATTTTGAGATGTAACACCAGTAATAGCATTTACAAAATAGCTTTATATTTTCAGTCGTCCTATGGGATACAGAAGAGGTGAGTTGTTTTTATAAAAAGAGACTCTCAGAAAAGAGCTTCAGTCAGCTAAGGTTATCAGCCAAAGAAAGTTACTAAAAGTCAAATTTGAAGTTTTTTGGGGTTGACTAAAATATCACTACTAAGAAAACCTAGAGGAGTACTTGGTCTTGAGGAAAAGACAGTCTGTATCTACTGAACATATCCTTCTCTTGGGTGAAAGTCTGCAGAAAAAGATGGAGTATTTACATTAGAACACTTAAGTATTTCTTGGTTAGATTGTAGCCAAGAAAGCTGGGTGTATTTAGATATGTATACTGTATATATATCCTAATACAAAAGACTGGAAAGTCTCCAAACACAGGAATACTTACAGCTAGAAAGTAGACTTCCTAAATTACCACAGTTATTTAAGTAATACACAAGTTTCCATTTAGAATGTATTCTCCTGTGTCCTTCAGGATGTGCTCCCAACAGTCTCCAAGTAACTCTACTTTTGCACTGATCAGAATTCAATCACCTAGTGTGCTGAAGGTGTATCTTTTTAAACCAGAGGGAGGTTCATAGAAGTTTTTTATGTTGGAAGATAGCTCACCATAATGGTGATCCCCAAAATAGACTATGGGGTCAACACTAGGGGCAGAACCAAGAAATGTGTCATTTACTGTCTCTGTGACCTTCAGTCTCCTCATCTATAAAAAGTAACCATATCTATGTTAAAAGGTGCTGTGATCCTTAAATGATCTCAGCATATATAAAATGGTGCCTAGTACACAGTACACGTTCCATATTTATCAGCTGTTATTACATGACATGTGAATGTATTCCGTAAACAAAATAAAAATATGATAGTTATTAAGGTTAAAGTGAAAAGTATGGATATTTAAAAAAGGAAGTATTTATGACTGCCTTTCTCTTTGGTGACAGTGGCATTGGGGGTCCTACTGCAATCAATCTCAGTTATGATCAACTTTAAAACCCAACAGTGTTCAATGTTCAGGAACCTGTGCTTAGTCCGCTGCATAAGCCAAATTTGCTGTTCTAAAATTCTCCACCTTTAATCACCTCAAGTTATTTCATCATACCATGAAGGACTTTAATAAAAGTTAAATATTTAACACTAGTTTGTTAAATGCTGGTGATGAGTACGTGAATATGCATTAGAGTATATAAATTTGAACAATCTAACAGGTGAAGTTTACATGAAGAATTAAATAAAGAATAATTTATAAATGTTTACCTTTTATAACCAGGATACATATCCTTTGGTCAAATTATATATATATATATATATATATATATATATATATATATATACACACACACACACATATACATACATATATATTTAACAGTGGTTAAAATTTAATTATTTTAAGTCTAAAGGGTTTACAATATGAGAAAATGGGTTTCTATTTACCAGGAGAAATTGCTATGGTTAATCATTAGAGATATTCAATTATTTAATTTAGTTAAAGCTACTGATAAGTCTGTCTGCCATTAGTGACCACTGCACCTGTAATAGAAACATACATCACCAAACTGTGTGCTCTGTGAAAAGGGAAACACTACAAGGAAAAAACAGAATCCTCTAGCAAAAAGGGCAATGTCAGGTTGAAAACCAGGTCAGATAGTTAGTGACCCACAATTCTCATCCAAATCAAAATTCACTGGTTCAAATGAAACTAAATAAAAGTTGAAAACAGAATTAAATAATGTTCAAAAGACTGATGACTAGCTGAGGACTAGCTTTGCACTAGTTACTAGGTCACTTATTAATCATTAGGTGAATCATAAGATGTGGGTCACTGGAATCAATGCATTCTAGATAAGAGTTAAAGAACACAAAAAGAAAAAAATGAATTAAGGCATATAAACAGTTGCCTAATTTTAATAATGTTATTTAATATATCTATTAGGAGTTTTTTTTAATATCTGTTTACAATATTATTTTCACATGTGGGGAGGAGCGGGGTAAATAGAGAGAACCTAAGAAATCCTGTAAAATTATTATAAGTTTTATATATATATATATATATATATATATATATATATTTTTTTTTTAAGGTACAGATCAACATTATTCTTCTCCAGCTATACATTCCTAGTAAATACTATGAGATAGTATGAAATATTCAAGTTCATTAACTTGAATATCTTAGCAACTTCATTAACTTGAACACATTTTCATGAAACTAAGTCCTTGAGCACTTTTTAGTGATACCCATGTGGTCCTTCAGGAGTCCAGGGAGAAAGATGTCCATTATTCAATGTCTTAAGTTGCTTCTGTAGTTTAGGTTTCATAAATCCTCACAGAGTTGAAGTAGGCATCACCCTCTCATTACCACTGATCAAAGCTTCCCACAACAAAGCCCTTTCATCCAATTTTAAAAGACAATAAAAGGATTAAAATAATTTTACAATACTAGAGCTGGAAGACACTTTGATGAACACAGTTACAAAACCTAATTCTACAGAGGAGAAAACCAAGCCACAGAGAAGTTCAATGAAGATGATGATGAAAAAGAAAATGACAAGGACAAAAAAAAAAAAAAAATCATAGGCCCAAGAATAGAATGTAACCATGCTCCAAACCATGACAATTCCTGTTCCGCCACAATATACTTCTTTTTTCCAGCCCTTCTCTATGCAAAGAAGAAATAAATTACAAATTTTACAACTTGTGTTATGACATGAAAATGTTTTTACACTTCTCTTGAAGCAACATGCATTTTCATTTCATAAGCCCTACAATTTTCGGTGATAGCATACAACCAATTCTTGTTATTGAGAAACCTTTGCTTATAACATTTTGTTAAAGACCAAAGATGAGGGCCTCTCTCAATAGTATCTTGTGGGGAAAAGACAGGATGAACCAGAAGAGCACAGAGCCCATGATCAAGCTTAAAGATAGGGAATGGTGGTAACTCTAGTCTTCTGTTATCATTTTAGCAGAAGTCTTTCTAGGGACAGGGTAGAGGAATATGAAACACCTACAGGTAAACAAACTGGGGCCAATTCAGTTGATTCCAAAAAATGCACCAAAGATATATAGCTGGCTTTATTCCAGACAGTGCCCCACCTCTATAAGCTTATCACCATCATTCTAGGAAAGACGCCCGCTTCTCTCTGCCCTGGCCTCTGTTAACACAAACCAATTACCACTGAAAGGTGAATCTCTCCCATGGCAGACAGGCTAAGCAAACTTTGAACCACAAGGACTGGTCAAGAAAGCCTCCTAACACTGATGGTTTTCAATATAGTTTTATGAATATCTTGTGCAATTTTAGAGAGAAACAACTTTTTGCATATTAATAGATAAGGAAGAGAAATCCACATTAATCCCACAACCCATTGTTGTTTGAATAATATTTTTATTTAAAATTTAAATTTATAATGAGCATAGTTTTTTTACTTTTCGGTCAGAAGTAAATTAGGCAGAAAACTAAAAAGTAGTGATACAGAGGGTTACTGTGGAGATTAAATGGGTAATATTCTTTAAACTTGATATGTAATATTAATAGTCAATATATAAGCATTCAACATTGCTTTTGTTATTGTGACCCTTGAAATAAACCTTATGAAAACCACAATGACAAAATATGCTTTGTATCTGGGAAAGATTAAATATATTGTGCCAGTGCATTTCTCTACTGAAACCAGTCATATTTTTGGAAGTACAGACAGCTGTATTCCATGTATCAAACTGCAAACACCATGGTAACCACTGTTCCTAGGCAACTGTAGAATGATGTGTGTGGTCCACTTTCTATATGATAAGAGGAGAGTGGAGGGGAAAATAAAATGTTACCCGATGATCTGGATTAAAAAATCAGTATATTTCTTAAAGATTACAAATACAAACTTTACATATAGAAGAGTACAGCCTTAATTACTCTGTTGAAAAGTAGGATTAAAATCAATTAAGTAAAATGAAAACAAATATATACCTACTCATACAAGCAGATACATCATCTGCTTGTAAGCCATTGATATAAAAGTGAGTAAAAGATGAAGAAAGTACATATTTTAAAAAATTAAGTTACTTATTAAAAATGAATACTCTAGGTATTAAATTTCACTTGCATAATACTAGATGGCAAAAGTCTCAATTGCTCAATCTTTTAGTGTTTGTAGCAGAATGCAAAAGGAGACAAAATGAAATATCCACTAGAGATTATTCCGACTGTGTTTTCAGTCACAACTCAATATCCCAAGAAAATGGCATACCATGTTAGTGGTCAGTGGAAAAGCTGGTGGGTGTTGTATACACATAGCTCTAAGCCACAAAGACACACCAAATATGTCAAATGAAAAATTCTCCCAAAGGTTCTATGAATTCTGAGTCAAGATTATCCACAAATTCAACTCTTTTACCTCTTCTTCTAATGTAATAAATCTAGTTTCTGCACATACAGTGCAGAAACTAGATTTCTGAACTTAGTTTTAGTTCCAGAATTATAAGTCACTTTCAATTTAAGTCAAGTCACTGCATTTCTGACTTCCTGTTTCACACATGTTGGTCTTACTATATATATAACTGTATATATTTTCTATACTAATGCATGGGATATGGTTTGCATAAATAACAGAATGAGTCAAATATTTTATATGTTGTCACAGAATTGACATTTTGAATCATTAGAACCACAAAATGCTCCAAAAGTTCCATTAAAAACTGCCAGAAAAATTCTAATTGGAAAGTTTTTCTTTTCAAATGAACATTTTTGTAAATAGGAATATATCCACCTTTATAGGGAAAATGACATGAAGACTGAAATAATGGAGAAAAAGTACAGAAAAATTTAAGGACATGAAATTGACAGTGAAATATATATTCTATAAAATACAGTCTTAAATGGGGAAAATTTTAGGTACAGACTATTCCAAGAAAAATTTAGACTATTTTACTAATTTTAAACTTTTATGAATCCTTTTTGGAAACTGCACAATCAGTTGTCAAAATCAGCTCAGAAAATCATCAGCCTGTAATGTGAATAATTTCACTATAAGTTCTGAAAACACAATCCAAATATCTTAATTTGCCAATATTGAGAAATGTCTTAGAGGAATTAGGCAAATTATTAAATACGGGCAGCCAAAAAAAAATATAAAAGAAATGTGTTTGACAATTTTTTTCAAGATACAGATGAACTAACTTATTGGTAAGCCTTGACTGTGGGAAACATAGTATTAGTGACTTTAAAAGAACACTAAAATGAACTCAAAGCTCAAAATGGATAAAAATGCTAATTATAAATCACTGTCAGACATTACTAATATTTATCTCTCTTACTCTATTTTCTGTCACTTTACTCATACAAAGTAAGCATTTGTATTTCTAATATAACATAAATATTTCCAATATTTGCTTTCTGCTTTAGTATAGTTTGGAAGAAAAAAAATGGAAAAGATTACAACACTGTACTTCTGTTAAACAGTGCACCCTTGTAGTTTATTTTGCATCACAGACAATGAAAATCATAGGATATAAGTGTATCTAAAATTCTTTGCATACTTAAGAACAGATTTGTACAATTATTTTTTCTTCCAGTTACATTTTCCCCAAAATGCCTATACTTTCAACCACATAAAATAGTGATTTGTTAAAATTCAAAGTTCAGCCAGGAGTGGTGGCATCTGTAATCCTAGTAATTCAGGGGGCTGAGGCAGGAGGATTGCAAGTTCAAGATTAGCCTCAGCAAGTAATCATTAAACTAAGTAATTGATATGCTTTGCAGAATTTTCTGAATGTCTGTATATAAGTAGTGTCAATCCAATGGTTAATTATATTTATATGCACAGTGTAATATATAATATAATGTTTTAGGTGTTCATCCTTGATTTTTAAATATACGGTTGTCAAAATTCTGGATTTTCTATAAAAGCCTAAGAAAACATTGCTAAAAGCCATGTGGTCCAGTTACCATAAAACTAAATATAAGCAACCTATGTTATCCAAGTGTTTCAGAAAATTCAACAAATACAAAACTGAAATAAATACTAAAATTTTGTGATATGACAAATTCTCATTGTATATAATATACTTGGATATGTGGAAGCTCTACTTATTAATGTTTGTCAATTCTCTGTACTATACCACCAATTCTCTTGAATACCTACAGTGTTATAGGATTTTGCTGGAGAATACAATTCCTTCCCTATAGCTGGAAGAGGACAAAAGGAAAATTTAACAGAGCTTTAAGCTTGAAACAGTAACAATTTAACCCTAATATTTATCTTTAGATGACAGGGTAAGTAAATCCTGTTATATCCATCAATGTAATATTATTCAATCTTTAAACAAGAGAAGCCCTTTATGTTCTAATAAGGATATCCAAAATGAACCATTAAGTACCAAGAGTGAGGAATTACATGGTATAGGTAGCACATGACCATGGGAAAAGAACAATAGGTAGTATGAGTATTGACTTGAATGTGCATACATTCATTAGCTCTTGAAAGGGACTTGAACTGTCAATATTGGTTGCCATTGGGCAGAAGAATTTAGTTGAGGACAAAGCAGAAAAGGATGATTTTCACTGTATTCCCCTTTTTATCTTTAGCATTATGTAATATATGAACATACTACCTAAACATATACATAAAAAATAAAAAGGCACAAGGGAGACATGTTAAGAGAAAGTAAAAAGTATGCTATGCTAAAATCTGAAAAAAAAAAATTCTTCATTAAGTTAAAAAAAACAAACAAACCAGGATCCACTGAATGGGATAGTAGAAATGAATGTAAGAAAAAGGCACTGAGATGCCTAGGCAACCAAGAATTCACGTGTGTGCATACATGCATTTTTGTAAGTGCAATCGGGCCATTCAATTATGAAAGGAAAGGAAGCAGGATTTCACATGAGAGACAATAAGTCAAATCTTGTGGTCAGAGTTAAAAGCATCCTGAAAATGACGAGGATTAAAAGTTTAAAACTTATGATCAGTCTGTAAACAAACTTGAGACCCAGAAAATCTATCACAGCAAACTGAGGTTTCTGAACTGGGAAGTGATAATTAACAAATAGAACTGTGGCAGCTTGCTCCATTTAGAGCATCCTGAGGATAAGTTCAATACTATTTCTCACCTTACTCTGCCTGGATTTTCCTAGGAATGACTTCAGCAAAGGAAATGGAAGACATTATGAAGGGTGACTATTTGAAGAATTGGTTTCTAAGTAGATGTGAAAGAATAAGGAAAAAAAGTAAAAAATGATCTTTAGCTTTTCAGTCTAGGAGGGAAAAATGATTTTGGTTTTAAATATGTTGATTTATAGGTATAATGAGTCACTAAGTAACAGTGAGGTCAAGGTACAACCAGAAGAATACCAGGATTGGAGTTACAATTGGAGTTACTGATATATTGGTTTCCTATAACTGCTGTAACAAATTACCATGACTGAGTAGCTTAGATCAACCCAAAGTTCTTCTTTCATGGTTTCTAAGGCCAGAAATCCGAAATCAAGGAAATCAAGGTGTTGGAAAGGCCATGATCCCATGGCTTCTGCTGGCTGCTGGTGCTCCTTAGCTGCATGCAGCAGCATGACATCACCTTTGCTTTGTCTTCACCTTAAGTGCCCTCTCTCTGGACTCATCATTGGCATACTCACCAGTGGATTTGGGTCTAACTTAAAATTAAGATGCTCTCATCTCTACACCCATAAGTACATCCACAAAACACTAGTTTTAAATATGACTTCATTTATTTAGGACCTGGACATAGGGGAACACTATTAAAATCACATAGTGAAAATTATCAGCCCATGGATTTAACAAAAGAACAGATGTGCTGCCTCTTAAAGAGTAGAGTGAACATAGTGAATCGTGAATTCTGGTATCTCCAATTCAGACAATGGGTGAAAGAGTGACAGCAAGGAAAATAAAAATAGGATGGGGTTAAAGTATAAGAAGTTGGTTCCTAGCAGGGTAACATGGTATACACCTGTAATCCCAGGGACTCAGGCAGGAAGACTGCAAGTCCAAAGCCAGCCTCAACAACTTATCGAGACTCTGTCTCAAAATTAAAAATAAAAGGGCTTTTGATGGTGCTCAGTGATAAAGCATTATTGGTTCAATCCCCATCTAAAAAAAAAAAAAAAAAAAAAAAAAAAAAAAAAAAAAAACAACAAAAACTGACTCCTCCTGGATCTGTGCAAGGTATGGAGGTACACAGTGAGATGCAGCAGAAGATTAAAAAAAAAAATCAGGACCAAAGAGTGACTATTCACATCAAGTATGGCCAGGAATGTAAGGAAAAGGCACTAAGATGCCTAGGCAACCAAGAATTCACGTGTGTGCATACATGCACTTTTGTAATGAATAAATAAAAAATGGTTCTTCAGCTTCTCTAGGGAACAACAAATAATTCTGGGTTCTGCTGAACAATACATCAAAGAACTATCCAGATGTCCAGATCAAAAGAAAAAAATAATTAAAATTGTATAAAGATGTGTAGTTTGCCAAAAGTAACATACTAAAAATAGATTACTTAACACAGGGCACCAAGTGGTCATAGAGCAGAGGGCGAGAATCAAAAGAAATAGCTTTCAGTGAGGTCACTGGTAGCACAGTCCAGAATTTTAAGAGACAATCCACACCTCCTGGGGATCCAAGTACAAAGGAAGTTCACTGGAATGGATTGAATGAGGACATCCAGAAGAAAGATTTATAAGCAGGGGCTATAATGATTTCTATATACCGAAAAACATGCTTTGGTAACTACTTGAGAGTATAATAATTTACACACTTAGGATGTAATTTTAGGGTAAATACAAGTATAAAAAATCTTGAAAATGCTTTTGCTATGAAGAAATGCAAAGGAGCTACAAGCACAAAATGAAGTCGCTGACCCTGACTTGGTTCTAGATTTCCTTGCTGGTTCAATCTGATCCTTGCACACACCCAGGCAAGCTATTGTATTCAGGAACTGAATCTCTGGATAGGGTCCTCCACCTGACTGATGGACTCCCACACTCATTTTAAGACTGAACTCAACGATCACCTTTTTAGCAAAGCTTCACTCAACTACCAAGCAGTAACCCTGGAAAACTTTGTCAGAAAAATGACTCCATCACAGAAAAAAATTCCTAATTTATGAGATTTTATACCACAAACATTAAATTAGACGTCTTAATAGAAATAAGAGAGTTCATTTCCTAAGTAACAACTTCATTAAGCATTTCTTTAAAGATGTGTTTCTATTCAAATTGCTATGTTCTAAAGACACACATGATAGTTTACAAAAAAATTATAAAGTTTTTTTCTTTTTTTTTTTTAATTAAGAAAGTACCCAAATGCATATTAGGTGATGGGAAGAGTTCATTTCTTGAGGCTAGAAGTTACTAAACTTCTGAGGAGGAAATAAAATCCTTCAGCCAGATATGAGAAGACCACCTGTTGTCTTGAATACTTCAAAATAAAAATTGCTCTCAAAGTCATTTAAATCATTGTGTGATTACAAGCAACATAATACATCATCTTATGTTCAATCACATTTACTTTAAAAATCATCTACCTTCCACATGAATAAAGCAAGAATGTACAGATTGCTTAGTCATAAAAAGCTGTTTGCTAATAGATTCCCAAATTTAGGATTAAAGGGAACCAATGATAATAGGGGAGTAAAAATAAGACAATAAAAAAGAATAATAAAAATAAAACTCAAAGGAAAAGGTACACATAGAACAATGCTTTGAACATAAGAACACATAAAGGTAATCACAATATGTTCTATTAAAAGGCTAATTTTAAAAAATAGAGTATTGATTTTAGGTAGACACCAGTATTTCCTCTGCAGAATCTCAAAATTAGGTAAAGAAGACATACAAATTAGAAGCCCATGAATTAGCACAAAGACTGTTGTTTAAAAATATTTTCATTTGAAAATAAGCATTTTCATCTGTAATATATGCATTAAGACTTAATGTTTATAGACCAGCTATTTGCTTGAAAAAAAAAAAGCTCCTTAAAATAGCAACTTATTCTTCTTTGCATCAAACTACATATAATCTTTTCCCAGTACCAATTTTAGTTAAGTACTTATTCATGTTATTACATATTAATAACTGTTACTAACTTTCTTGGGGGTCTAAGTTATGTAACCTTGTCTCATCCTGTAAAACAAAACAAACCTACCCACCTTATCAGTCTCCTCCACACTTGTGGATTTCACCACACAAGAAGCTAGCCTCTCCTGTATGTTTGTAAGGTCCTGAGGGGCACTCTGAGATGCTGGCATTGGAGGCAATGGAGCACGCCTCTTCTTGGGTGCATCCGATGGCAGGATGTTTGAAACATATGGTTTGGAAATAGTATTGGACCTCGAAAAAGTTGGGTGGTGCTTATTTATTAGAGGGGTTGCAGGAGCACTTGAAGTCTAATAAGAAAAAGACAGTGTCTATATGCAATTTCAAGATAAAAACCACTTATTTTATACAAGATTTGAAGACTCTTCTAAGATATTGCATAAGAAAATACTTGCTCCCACTTTTTCTTACTACATTGAAAAAAACTAAAAAAAACCTTTATTTTCTTTTTCCTTCATAATGTCCAGGTTTTGTGATATTTGGCAGGATTCAAAAAAAGAAGAAAGTCATCTTACTTTGGTACAGAGAGTTGAATATTCACTTCCAAGTTTTTCTTCTCTTACTTTCCCTCTAAAACCTTATCTAATATGCTAGGCATGGAGGTATATGCCTAGAATCTCAGTAACTCAGGAGGCTAAGACAAAAGGATCACAAATTTAAGGCCTGTCTCAGCAACTAAGCAAAATCATCTCAAAAATTTGTTTTAAAAAAGAGGGGGTAATAGGGAAGGTAACTCAGTGGTAAAGCACTCCTAGGTTCAATCCCTAGTACTAAAATCTTTAAAAATAAATAAAAACAAAAACTTAAGCAGTAATAAAAGTTGTCATTATAATCTGAAATTAATCACTCAGGACTACTTTTATCAAATTCTCAAAGAAGCAAATATTCCTGTTTCACAACATAGGAAACTTAAACTAAGATATACTCAGGATCAATAATCACAACTAAGACATACACTCAATTCTTTATGACTCAGCCAGTGTTGCATAATTACCAACATTTCAGAAGTATAATGAAAGCAGTACTAAGATGGAATTTTATAACTATGAGTACATACATTAAAAAAAAAATCACCACAGCAAACACAAATAATCTAATGATATTGCTCAGGGCATTAGAAAAACAGGAGCAAACCAAATCCAAAATCAGTAGCAGGAAATAAATCATAAATATCAGAACAGGAAATAAATGAATAGAAAGGATCAATTAAACTAAAAGGTGGTTCTTTGAAAAGATAAACCAAATTGACAAATACTTAGCTAAACAAACCAAAAAAAAAAAAAAAGAAAACCCAAACAAATAAAGAGATGAAAAAAGGATAATATGACACACATCACTGAAATTCATAGGATCATTAGCAATATTGAGTAAAACTATATACCAATACACTGGAAATTCTAGAAGAAACTAACAAATTTCTGGGCCAAGATGACCTACCACAATAGAACCAATAGGGCATAAAAAAATCTAAATAGATCAACAATAAGCAATGAGATTGAAGCAGTAATAAAGAGTTTCCCAAAAAAAAAGTATAAGAACCAGACAGATTCATTGATGATTTTTTACCAGATTTTTAAAGAACTACCACCAATGCTCCTCAAACTATTTCATGAATTAAAAGGGAAAGAAACCCTTTCAAACTCATTCTGCAATGTATCACCCTGTTACCAAACTTGATGAGGATACAACAACAAAAAAACTATAGACCAATGTCCCTGATGAACATAGATGATTAATATCCTCAATAAAATACTTTCAAATGGAATTCAACAGCACATTAAAAAGAGCATATATCATGATCAAGTTGGTTTCATTCCTAGGATGCAATGATAGCTCAATATATATTAATCAATAAATGTAATAGAGCACATAAAGAGAATCAAGAATAAACATCACATGATCATCTCAATAGATGCAGAAAAAGTCCTTGGTAAAATTCAACAGTCCTTCATGATTAAGTTCTGAATAATTAGATATAGAAAGAAGATACCTTATTATAATAAAAGTTATATATGATAAACCTATATCCATCATCATTCTGAATGGGGAAAAACTGAAAGCATTTCCTCTAAAATCAGGAAATAGAGTATCTATTCTCAACCTTTTCATTCAGTACATTGCTTGAAATTTTAGCCAGAGCAATTAGGTAAGAAAAATATATAAAGTGATATAAATATGAGAGGAAGAAGTTGAATTATCCCAATTTTCAGATAATACAATTATATTCTGAGAAAATCCTAAATATTCCACCAAAGGACTCAAAACTGATAAATAAATTCAGCAAAGTAGTATATTGATATTGTGTCCCTACAAAAATCAATAGCTTTTCTACATTCATTTCTCAGTAATGAATCGACTGAGAAAGAAATCAGTGTTTCTTGAACAAGGAGGCGAAAGATTGCTACAGTAAAAATTGGAAAGTAGTGAAGAAAGAGATTAGAGAGTAGAAGATGTAAATATCTTCCATGTTCATGGATTGGAAGAATTAATATTGTTAAGACAGCCATAGTACTGAAAGTGATCAATGCAATCACAATCAAAATACCAATGACATCTTTCACAGTTCTTCACAGAAATTGAAAAAAAAATCCTAAAATTCATCTGGAATGAACAAAGACCACAAATAATCAAAATCATTCTGAGCAAAAGGACTAAGGATGTAGGCATTGTAATCCTTTATTTTAAAATATACTATTGAGACCCTCATCAGTATACAATATGAAGATGTGAATTTGGTGTCAACATACCTTATATGAAATCAAAGATATGATAAATTGTGGTATAAAGGTGTATTAAGAATTGTAATGCAAAAAAAAATAAATAAACAAATGACTAAACAAGCAAATAAATAAAGTATACTCAGAGCTATTTTAATTAAAAAAACCTGGTATAGACATAAAAACAGATATACATGGATACAACAAAAAAGAATATAAAGGGGCTGGAGTTATGGCTTAGCAGCAGAGTACTTGCCTAGCACATGTGAGGCCCTGGGTTCGATCCTCACTACCACATTAAAATAAAGGTATTGTGTCCAACTACAACTAAAAAAAATAAATATTAAAAAAAGAGAATATAAACATAAATATCTCTCCCTATTTACAGATAATACAATTATCATTACAATCTCTCTCTCTCAATATATATATATATATATATATATATATATATATATATATATATATATATATATAAATTGAGGACCCAGAAATAAACCCATGTATCTTCAGACAGCTGATCTCAATAAAGTGCCAAAAATCATATACTGGAGAAAAGCCTTTTCAACAAATGGTACTAAGACAACTGGATATCCACATGCAGATGATTGAAACTAGATTTCAATCACCCTGAAGAAAAATCAACTCAAAATGGATCAAAATCTTAATTTAAGACATAAAACTTTGAAACTACTGGAAGAAAACATATAGGAAACACTTCAAAATACTGGAACAGACAATGATTTCCTGAATAGTACTCCGATATCTCAGGAAACAAAAGCAACAATTGACAAATAGGATTACAATAAATCAAAACTCTGCTGCATAGCAAAGGAAACCACCAAGAGAGTGAAAAGAAAATCTATAGAATGGGGGAAAATCTTTGCCAGCTATTCATCTGACAGAGGATTAATCTTCAGAAAGAACAAATATTCCAATCAGTAACTGGACCAATGATCTGAACAGACATTTCTCAAAAGAATATAAATACAAGACAACAAATATATGTAAAAATATTATCTTTAGCCTTAATAAATCACAAAAAACTATGTGGAGATTCTTGTCACCCTATTCAGAATGGCTCTTGTCATATAAATAAACAAACCAAAGCAAAAGCAAAAAACAAAATAACAAATGCTAGTTGAAACGTGGAAAAAATATGAATCTGTATAAACTGTTGATGAAAATGTAAATTAGTATAGCTGGTATGGAAAACAGTTTACAGATTCTTCAAAAAACTAAAAATAGATTTACCATAAAATCCAACTAGAGCTGGGCATAGTGGTGCATACCTGTAATCCCAGCAGTTTGGGAGGCTGAAGTAGGAGCATCAAAAGTTCAAGGCCAGCCTCAGCAACTAAGCAAGGCCCTAGCAACTTAGTGAGACCCTGTCTCAAAGTAAAAATAAATAGACAGGGGATGTCAATGGCTAAGTACCCCTGGCTTCAATCCCTAGTTCCCCCATCCCCACCACCACCACCACCAAAAAAAAAAATCCAAATAGACCATTCCTTAGTATTTTTTCAAAGGGTAAAAAGTGGGAAGGAGATGAATTGAAGTAGAAAAGGAATTATTGGGAAGGGGGAAGGATACTGGGGGGTGGGCAAAGAGCAAGAGAAAGTAGAATGGAGGGTAGACATGATCAAAATATGATATATGTATATATGGAAATGTCAGAGTAAAACCCATTACTTTGTATAATATATATTGATAATAATAGTAATAAAAATGCACAAGATGATCTTGAAACAATTAAGAAAACTGTGAAAATATATTGGAGTTCATGTTAGAGGGACTCGGGATGGTTTCTAATGCAAAAATCTGAACAAATTTGGTGTCATGATTCCATAATTGAAACAATCACATACGTTTCATTCTGTGCTTTCATAATGATACTTAGAAAAGAACTCTTCATCATGTTCATGCTAGAGAACAAGTCCATTATTTAAAAAAAAATCCAGTAAAGAGAAAGAAATTATCCCACTTTCATATGACCTTTTCTGACTGAATTTGATCTAGGGAGTCAAATTGCTGATATGAGTGAGTTTGTTTTATAGAAATATCTCAACAGTTAAAAGTAGTGTTTACATACACTCTTGTCCTTTATCAATTACTGTTTAAGATACAGACAATAATTGTTGATGGTTAACATTAGAAAAGATGATAACATGTTACTGTCAGTTAATGGTAACACAAAAATAATACCTACGAAGTTTTCTTTCTTTTTTCTCTAGTTTTTGGAGGCAGAGTCTCCCTATGTTGTACAGGCTGACTTCTGGGCTCAACCAATCCTTGTACCTCAGCCTCCAGCGTAGCTGAAACTACAGGCGAGTGCCACCATGCCTGGCTACTATATTCTTGCCAGAGATGTGTCACTAAAACCTGATTAAGGCTCTAGATTTAATAGTCAAATTTCAGGAAATAGAGGGGACAAAGAAACATGTGACAAGGATACATCACCAAAATTTTGAGTAAGACAAACTATAAAACAAATGACCTGGTTTTGTCAACAAACCAATTGCAAATAAAAAAAAAATTAGGACAGGAATAAATTTCAAAAGCATTCTTTTACAAAAAACAAGGGTTTTATAGCAAATCACAATGTAATTTCAATGACATTGAAAACAAAGCACTGTGTGTCAAAATTCGATATAGCTAAAGCAGAGCATAGTAAATATACATTCTTAAATGTTTATTTAAAATAAACGTTCAATAAATGAAATAAATCATGATAATGCAGGGACTTCTCTAGGAAGGCAAAGATAGTACCAATAAATATTAATGCAATATGTCTTGATAACATTAAAGAAAAACTATATTCCACAAATTAAAACTCATATCTGATAATCCAAATATTAATTAAGTAGCATGCATTCTGCATGAAAAGCCTAACAATAGTAACAATTAATAATGATGAACAGGTGGATAGGACTTTATGTTTAAAGAATTTTTCATAGGCCCATTTTACTTCTTAGAACATCTTTTTGAAGGAGTTATCATTAGTTATAATTCTAAGCCCTTCGTATTTGAGTAATGCCAGCATTTACCCTATAGATATAAAGAAATATAAGCAATGTTATCACTAGAATTCACATCCAAGGAGCCAGGTGATCAGAGATTTGAATAACTTGCACAAAGATACACAGGTTATACATGGGAAAACTGAAACCAATATCTATTTAAAGACTTTCTGTAATACTTGTGGTTTTTCTTTTTAATGCTGCTATTTCATTTTAAGATAGAATCCCCTAATAAATATATATACACACACAATTAAGTTTAGTTACTAGAACAGGTGGAAAATTCATATGGCGGCACAATAAATAATATAACCAGAGTGCCAAGCATGGTGGCACATGCCTGCAATCCTAGCTATGGAGGAGGCTGAGGCAGGAGGATCACAAGTTCAAGGCCAACTTGGGCAATGTAGTGAGACCATGCCTCAAAATAAAGCAATTCTTACAAGGGCTGG
>NW_026692806.1:0-23663 GCF_021218885.2 Marmota monax | reverse complement strand
ATTCTAGATGGTGCTTGCCGCAGTCTGGCTGGGCACAAAATCACGAGCCACTCAAGCAGGAACAAATTTTATTTTTGAAACTGCCGCCAATGCCCCGTACATTCCCGGGAAGTTTGCTGACCGACCCACACGGCATTTTCCCGGACCCCAACAGGAAAACCCTCCTCTGGAATTCCCTCCTACCACACTTCCCCAACCAATGGGAACTCTGCAAGAGTCCTATAGCAGGCCAAGGTGGACAGCAGGAGTCCAATATCCATATGAATGCAGATCTTAACATAATCATATCATCTCAATGGCTTGCTGGCATCACCTTTCAACCAAAAATGCCATGCATCATATCACTTGGATGTGGCTCTTATCATCTCCCCCCTTCTGTTTAATTAAGCAACAAGCAATGTGGCTAGAGACCGTGCCTGTTAGGTTTGTCCAATTCAACATATGGTTCTTACCCGTCATCGGATGAACTGACCTCTAGGCATCAGCCTCCTGTCTTAGGTTGATGCCACTGCAATTGGATCATACCCATCACTGACTACCAGTCCAGCATATAGCCATACTTGTGGATAGGCCTATGCACCAGTGGCGGGGTGAGGTTCTTTGCCTCACCTCTGTTAGCCCCCAAAATTAGACCATCACTAGTAGAAGGGAGGAAGATACAGAAATGCCACAACACCAAGCCAATTGATGGCTCCTTAGGAAAAATTGAATCACTGGTGACACATCAGCAAAGATACTCCAGCACTACCATAATTCGCTGCATCAACAGATAGATCACAATGCATACAAGTCATACATAGTCCAGGCAAGTTCTGCAAGCAGTTCAAAGTGGAGGAATCTATCAATATGTCCATTTCCTCCCAAAATAAATTGACTCCTTGACTGAGCATTACTTGTTGAGTTATTATTCATTGATGCATCAGTTTATACAGTTTATTGTGATAACTATCGAAGAAACTGTAGTTTGGTTTCATCTTTGTCTTCACCAGCACTGGGATGAAGATAGGAATTCTGACAATGATGCTAAAAAAATTATGTAACATTCCAACAGGTACTAAGAAAATAATTTTTTGAACAATTTACATTATCCTGAACAGAATTATTAAATATAATGAAAAGGAAAGGTGAAAGTAAACAAACAGATCTGTTAACCTGCTTATTTGTACACATATTAAAAAAATCCTCAACAGCTGTTTACCCAATTTAAATTAAAGCATTAAAATCACGTGAATAATAAAAAAAATTTGGATCCATTTTTCATGAGCACTCCTCATATATGATATATGGACATACGCACATACAGACATACAACACAAAACTGAAGTGTGCACACGTAACACACAACACACAAGACAATAGTAAAGGCCTTGTAGCTTTACATAGGTGAATTCTCCATTGCAATGTTTAAAAACTCCACAGTCAAAAAATAAAACTGATCAGAAAAACATTAACGTAGGTCTGTATGAGCTCAAAACTAAAACAGAACTTTATGATGTGGGAAAAAGCAATAATAAAATAGATATTGAAAAAAGCATCCTGGTTAATCACTGTCGCAGATGTAAGAATAGCCAAGTTGGAGCTCTGGATATCAGTGGTTATGGATTTGAGTCAAATCATATTCTTTTTGGTCTGTAGAAATTGTTTTGGTTAGTCTCTCTGGAATCCAAATCGGCTGCTGTTCTCCCTGTGGAAACACACAAACAGAACCCCGACTCCAGACAATCACTGGGTCAGGACCTTTCCATTGTCCTGTTAGAATATCCTTCCAAAGTAGCTTAGGCTTATGTACATTTTTTGGATACATATGCCTTTCCGTAGCACTAAGTCCTGATGAATCCAAATTTAAAAAGTTTAGAGTAAAAAGTGTTATTTTAAGTTTATCTTTGGGGGATATATACAACTTTCCAATTCCCTCCTTTTGTTTTAATAAGTACATTTTAATAGTTTGATGAGCTCTTTCAACTATGCCTTGTCCCTGTGGATTGTATGGAATTCCTGTTATGTGAGTAATGCCAAATAATGAGCAAAATTGTTTAAAACAGTTAGAGGTATAGCCAGGACCATTATCTGTTTTTAACTGTTTTGGAACACAGACAGTGGCAAAATTTTGTAAGCAATGAGCTATAACATCTTTAGTTTTTTTCTCCAGCATGGAGGGAGCCCATCAAAAATCTGGAAGAAGTATCAAATGTAACATGCAAATATTTTAATTTTCCAAATTCTGGCAAGTGTGTGATGTCCATCTGCCAAATATGGTTAGATATCAATCCTCTAGGATTGACTCCAAGATTAACTTGGGGTAAAAATGTCACACAATTTTGACATTGTTCTATTATATGTCTGGCTTGTTCTTTAGTTATTTTAAAAAGCTTTTGTAAAGTATTAGCATTGACATGGAATCTTTTATGAAAATTTATAGCTTCTTCTATTGTGGAGAAAATATGTATGTCATGTGTAGATGTATCTGCTAATTCATTGCCCAAACTAAGGCCTCCAGGCAATCCTGTATGTGCCCTGATATGTCCTATAAAATGGATCTTTTCTGTCCCAGATTAGACTTTGTATAGTGGAAAACAAAGAGAAAACAGTAGAAGAAGGGGAAATCCTACCAGCATCCTCAAGGGATACAATTGAAATAACTACATACTGACTATCAGAAAATAAATACAGAATCTTTAAACATCACAAAAGCTTGTGAAACTGCATTAAGCTCTACCTTTTGAGCTGATTGTTTGGGTACTAAAAATGTAAAAGTTTGATCAGGAGTAACTACTGCTGCTGTACCATTATTTGACCCATCAGTGAATATATTTGGAGCATTCATGATAGGGGTTTTTCTTGTCATTTTTGGAAAAAACTACAGGATGCTTAGACCAAAAAGACAACAAAGGATTAGATGGTAAATGATTATCAAATGAAACATTAGATTTACACATGATTATTGCCCAAGTATTTAACTCATTAGCTAACTCATCAATTTGATCCATAGTATATGGAGTAATAATTTTATTGGGAGAAATCCCAACCACTCCCTTTGCTGCTCTTATTCCTTTGAGTATTAATTGTCCTACAGCCTAAAGATGCCTAATAAGAATAGTGTTAGGAGAATAAGATAAATGTATCCACAATAATGGACCTTCTTGCCAAAATACTCCTGTAGGAATATTTTTTGTTGATAGTACAATAAATAATAAAGGCAAACTTATATCAATTCTATCCAAATGCATATTTTCCATATATGTTTCAATGATTTTTAATGCCTTTCTTGCTTCAGGCGTTAACATGCGGGGTGAATTTGGATCTTATGGACCTTTTAGGATATCAAATAAAGGTCCTAGCTCTCCTGTTTGTATGCCTAGATAAGGCCTTATCCAATTTATGTCTCCAAATAACTTTTGAAATTTGTTAAGTGATTTGAGTTGATCTACTCATATTTGAATTTTTGGTGGATGGACCATGGTTGAGGATACTAGAACTCCTAAATAATTAATTGGAAAATTTAATTGTACTTTATCTATTGCTATCTCTAGATTATAATTTTTTAATAAATTTGCAAGTTGGCATAACATTCTAGCAATGTGTTTTTATCTTTATGTGCCAATAATACATCATCCATATAGTGATATATTTGTAGTTCAGGATTTTAATTTATAAGTGGCTGGATTGCTTTGTTAACATAAATTTGACACATAGTTGGACAATTAGCCATCCCTTGAGGGAGTACTTTCCATTCATATCTCTGATCAGGACCTTCATGATTTGGTGCAGGGATAGTAAATGCAAAATGTGGACTATCCTCAGGATGAATTAGAATTGAAAAAAAATCAATCTTTAATATTTATAGCTAAAACATACCAGGTTTTTTGTAAAGCAGACAATTGGGGAATCCCTGATTGAGCAGGTCCTATAATAACCAACTCATTATTAATGGCTCTTAAATCTTGCAATAATCTCCATTTACCAGATTTCTTTTTAATGACAAAAATGGGAGTATTATGGGGAGATATGGAAGGTTGTATATGTCCCTCCACTAATTGTTGTTTGACCAGGTCATGGGCTACTTGTATCTTTTCTTTAGTCAGGGGCCACTGAGGAACCCACACGGGTCTTTCTGATTTCCAAGTAATTTTGAATGTCTCAATGGCTCTTTCTGAAAACCCAATCCATGTCTATTTATTCCTTGATCTATTTGAATCGGTGCTGTCATACCTTGTTCTTGTTTTATTAATCTTTTTTCTTTCCTAAAGCCTTGTCTAGCCCTAGTAGTGGGCGCATTAGGATTGATGTTATTTGTTAATGTCAAACCTAATTGATCTAGGACATCTCGTCCCCATAAATTTATAGGAAGATGATCCAATACATAGGCCTGTATAGTTCCTTCACATCCTTCAGGATCCTTCCAATCTAATACCATTGCACTTCTATGGGGATTAGTTGCCACTCCTAGGCCTCGAAGCATTTGAGTGGCTTTTTGTAATGGTCAATGTTTTGGCCATTCTTGATGAGATATGATGCTAAGGTCAGCACCTGTGTCCAGTAGCCCATTAAATTCATGTCCTTGAATATTTAGTTTTAGCATGGGGCGATAATCTAAATTTAAAGACAGCATAGCCCTATCCACACCTGTGGAGCCTAATCCCCTGGAACCTCTTTCTAAAGAACGACTGGAAAATTTATCATGAAGGCTGGGTATTATTAATAACTGTGCTATTCTATCTCCTGGTGAAATTACTGTTATACCTCTTGGAGAACTAGATATAATTTTTATTTCACCTTCATAATCGGGATCAATTACCCCAGGACTTATCATGATAAGTCCTTTTAGTGTAGAAGAACTGCGTCCCAATAATAAGCCTACTGTTCCTTGGGGAAGAGGTCCTTTTACTCCTGTGGGAATGCTTTGAACTCCCATCTCTGGAGATAGTACTGCTCTGGCAGAGGCACAGATGTCCAACCCTGTGCTCTCTCTAGTTTGTCTGATGAGGGATTTAATGGATAATGTGTCCTGGGCACTACCCTGATGGTGTTGCTGGGTTCCTCCATTGCCCCGTATATTTGTGGTTGGTGGGCCCCGGAGCATTGGGCCGCCCAGTCCGTTTTTTGGCAATGGAGCCTGATGCCTTTCTCCATGATATTGTGGGTAAACACTTGGTCCTTGTCTTTTTTTTGATAACGGAGTACCCTCTATGGTGGTTTGAGAATGGCATTCATTAGCCCAATGTCTCCCTCTATGGCATTGTGGGCAAATACCAAGAATTCTAGTCCTTTGATACCTAGCTTTGTTAAACCCTCCTCCTATGGGGCAACTCCTTTTAAAATGTCCTGTTTGTTCACAATTGTAGCATGTTTTTGGCCTGGCATCTAAAGCCTGTTTTACTGCTGCCAAGACTTGCCCTTGTCCATTAATGTCTACATAATTTAATATAATGTGTTTAAATCTTCATGTCTCCATGGTCTAATGACCTCTCTGCAGCATCGATTTGCTTGGTCATAAGCCAGTTATTTTATAAATGGCATTGCTTGTTCTGTATCCCCCAATATTCTGGAAGCCGTTTGAATAAGCCTGTCTACAAATTCAGCGTAAGGTTCATTAGTTCCTTGTATTACCTTAGATAATTGTCCCTGTAAATCTCCATGGCCCTGTAAAGTTTTCCATGCCCTAACTGCATCTACAGCAATTTGTGCATATACACCAGGATCATATTCAATTTGTTGCCGTTGACCCTCATAAGGTCCTTTTCCTAACAACATATCTAGATTTCTTTGAGGGTAACCAGCTGCTGCATTTCGCCTAGATGTCTCCGTGCAAAATTCCTCATTGGCAACCTTCCATAACAAATATTGTCCTCCATTTAGCACAGATCGACATGTTAGCCCAATCTGCTGGCGTCATGTCCAAGTTGGTAATGGATTCAACCATGCTCACAGTGAAGGGTGCTTGCGGCCCATAGGTTGTTACAGCCTCCTTTAATTGCTTCACTGTTTTGAAATCTAAAGCACGGTAAATTTGTTGCCCTCCTGCCTGCTCAAGTACAGGGCATGCTAATCTTTGAGGTTCTGCCTCAGGATTCTGTCCATCAATTACGGGGGTTGAGGGCCACTCAGCTGTAGATGGAGCTGTTGGTTGAAATATGCCCTCTGGTGATAGAACGGAGTTAGTAGCAGCCTCCTGTTGTAGCTTCCCCCCTGATGGTTGTTTGTCTTTTAAGCTTTCTTCCTTTAAATTTTCCTATGTCTGACTAGCTCGAGAGACCTTCTCTTTTAATTGCCCTAACATGTTTTCTACCATAGTCTGGACCTCTAACAATTTACTTAACAGTCTTTTGGTTTATTTTTTACTAATTTCTAATCTACTATAAAGGTAATGCAACCCAATAAGATAACATAAAGCAAAACCAAAACAAAATGAAACAAAAATGGAACAAAAAATCATTGTATCAGTTTTCTCTTTCTCAGGGACGAACAACTTCAAACCTTGAGCCAACCATTTTTCCCAGTTTGCCTGAGAAAGTTCTAGGGATAGACAGCTTGAAACAAAAACAAAATAAATCAAAACAAGAACACATTGTTTTTTGAAATGGTCACCCATTCTCTCGCCTTCCCTAAGGGGCGAGCAATTTTACTCACCTCCAAGCTTCAGGCATCCCCCGCATGGGCCACCAATTGCCGCAGTCTGGCTGGGCACAAAATCACGAGCCACTCAAGCAGGAACAAACTTTATTTTTGAAACTGCCACCAATGCCCCATACGCTCCCGGGAAGATTGCCGACCGACCCACGTGGCATTCTCCCAGACCCCAAAAGGAAGTCCCTCCTCCGTAATTCCCTCCTACTGCACTTCCCCAACTAATGGGAACTCTCCAGGAGTCCCATAGCAGGCCGAGGTGGACAGCAGGAGTCCAATATCCATATGAATGCAGATCTTAACATAATCATATCATCTCAATAGTTTGCTGGCATCACCTTTCAACCAAAAATGCTATGCATCTTATTACTTGGCTGTGGCTCTTAGCAGGTGCTTTCATGTATTGAAGAATTAGATTCCTGTTTCTATATTTGAAAAAAGTAATAAAATTAGTATTTTCATACTCATATGAAAACATTGACCAAATATAATTCAATAGTTAATAATGTTTTAGATCTAGTATCAGAACTTTTTCATATGCTCTCTTAATCTGTATGCCCTATAAACATTTTGTTAACTTGAAAATTATTTGTACTATGTTTGTTCTTTTCTGTTTTTTGAGATGGTATTTTATGATGATGGTCAGGCTGTAAATACCTGGGCTCAAGCAATTGTCCTGCCTCAGACTCTTAAGTACCTGGGGTAAAAACATGTGTCACTGCACCCATAGCTTGTAATTAAAGAAGAAAATAGATGAAATTATCATGAATTGAGAACAAGACAGGTAAATATATTAACTAGGGTAGCTTGAACTCAGAAAATGTCCTATCTCTGTAAAAAATATTTTTTTTTGTTCTTGCACAACTTCTTTCTCTTAGGCTTAAGGCCTTCTAAAAAATAAGGGTTGTATCACTTTAGTTCACCAGGTTGTTATGGAGATTTACTAAGATAATATTGAAACATGTTAAGCAAAACAGTAAAATAATGGCATACTTAAGTACTTACAATCTCAACTAGAACTAATGTGTATTTTTCATAGGTTCTAATATTCAAAAGTTAAAATTATTTTAAAAATGCTTGAGTCCTAATTTTCATGATCAATTGGGCTCTTCTTTGTGCTTTATAACTCAGAGCAAATTAACAATTTATTTATAACTCTATTTATAAATATCTCTTTAAATTATAGAATATAATCATCCCCTTCTGTGAGACCAATCAATAATAAAAAAGGCAAGAAATTAACAAATGCCAAAAACTTGGACTACTACTATTTTTTCTCTATTTAGTTTAACAGAATCAGCAGATAAGTGTAGCTACATTTCCATGTTGATCTCCAACTGACTTGGAACACAAAATTTTCTTTAACACAATGGATACTGAGGAGTCATGATGGGGCTTAGCTCTCTTAGATTCAATGAATCTGCTTAATCTATTCCTTTTGAGGCAGAACTTAATAAATGCTGAAAACTTTAGGCAGCAATTTCAACAGCTTGGAAATTTTCCATTACTTGGGAAAACTACTAGAAGTGCCAATCTAAAGTTGGCACTCACCATGGAAAACAGTGAAAGGAACCCCCTGCAGTCAAAGGAAATCTATTTCAAGGTATGGAAGGATTTGGGGCACAGATCTGTTAGCCAAGATGACAGAAAACTCTGATCTATTCCAGAGATTACTTGAAGCTTTGTAATAGATTTGAATGATTTTAATTTTATGACAGAAAAGACAAAGGCCTAAAAGGATAATGCACCAGAAAGGGCAAGACTAATATGGGGATTCCACATAAGGTTCCTAAAAGGGGGACAGGGTCAGAGTGCTTAGTATTTGTTGGCCAAAGCTAGAGGCCAAGCTGTCAAAGCAGAGTGCTTCTGCTTGGAAACAACTGTTGAATAAAAAAAAACATGAGTGCATGAGAACTAAAAAGAGTGTTGTATCTATTGAGTCTAAGTGTGGGTTACCATGAAGACTCAGGGATTGGATCAGTCAGGATATTTTGAAATAAAAGCTATTCACTACCAGACTGCAGGGCCAGTTCTGGCAGAAACACCACAGCAACAGAACTTACAGAGACAAAGGAACCATTTAAAAATCTATTTATTCCCCTCCATATGACTACAGAATTATCTTCCTTACACTTCAAGGATATCATTAGGTCCTTGATAAATTAAAAGAGGATGGTAGAATAGCTAACTTCAGCTAAACAGGGAATTTCAAGACCCAAATAGCAAATTATAAAATCATAGGTGTGATACTGTCTGTACCTGTGAGGAGAGGTTATGCTTGAAATGAATTGGATAATGCTGGGAACCCTAAGGATAAAGGTTTACAAAGTCCTAAGATATTGGCTAATGATATATCTCAGTGGTAGGAAAATTTCCCAGCATGCATGAGAAGAAAAAGAAAGGAGAGGGGAAGAAAAGGAGAGAACAAACCTTGAAGGTGACTCATGCACACATCACTACTTATTTTTTTAAATAACTAAACCATTTTAATTATGTATATATGACAGTAGAGTGCAATTTGATTCATTGGACACAACTGCAACATAACTTTCATTTCTGATTTTACAGGATGTACCATTGCACCATATATGCAGTCATACCTGTACCAAGGTAATAATGTCTATCTCACTCCACCATCTTTCTTGCCTCCATTACCCCTCCCCATCCTTCTATTTGCCCAATCAAAGTATCATCACTGCTTTTTGGCTAGACTTTGAAGGGTTTCTGACTAATGAACTGTCCTAACTCACTACGGTTTCATACATAGTTATGCTATGAAATCTCACCTCATATATAAGATGCAACAAGTGTAACTATTGTGGATATACATCTAATGTTGATTAGTATTGTAATGTAAATACTTAAGCAGTATTTCCACTAGCAATGGCATAAGGCAAGGCAATCTCTCCACAATTATCTGAAGCAGACACATTAACACCACATTGAAGAAGCAGCTCAGCTATTTGTGCTGATGTATGTTTGACAGCAAACATGAGGGCTGTTCTAAAATAAGAGAGATAACTTCAAATTTAGGTATTTTAATAAGTTTAGTTAAAAACCATTGGAATACATTTTACCAATTTGACATCTAGCTTTACATACACTAACAGACATATACATCTTGGAAGATCAAATCTTTATCTTTCTAAATCATTTGTAAGTCTAAAAGGAAAACAAACACATAAAAAAATGAATCACGTGTCCCAAAAGGGGAGAGTTACAAACATAAAATCCTTCAATGAACATTAATTATGATGAGGTCATTCATCTGGAGTTGGCAAAGATTTCAATGAATAAAGCTACATTTCTTTTTTAGGGTGATGTAATATATTGTAACTCACAGACAGCCAACGGTCAAGAAGTAAAAAAGGTATTTGCAGGTGTAACACAATAACAGTAGCACTGGTGATAATAATAATCATTGTTGCTTCAGTCATTCACTCTGAGAAGCATTTGCCAGGCATTGAAATCAATGCTACATGTATAATCTTGCAACCAGATTTCAAGCATATGTTACACTCTTTTTCATTATAAATGTTCAAAATTTGTTAAGACTAATTAGACGTCACTTAGGAAAAATCTTAAATCAATATTCTACAAATTAAGTAATTTAAAGCAAATAGTCATATAAAGGAAAAAATAATTTTCAATGTCTATTTATTCTCAACACAGCATTTCCAAAAGAAAACTATACCAAGAGAAGATGAAATATTACAGAAAATTTTAAAAGTTCAATACTGAATAAAAGCACAAACTAAAAGTCTATATTTTACAAAACTAACATGAAAACTCTAGCTAACACAAGATTATGTGATCAACAAAATCAAATAATAATCATCAGCCAATAATTATAATGGCATGTGAATCATACTACATACTCTTATTTGTGTTTCTCAGTTTGAATAATTCCTTTTCTCCTTAATTTTAGTTTATGTTCATAAATTTCACTCTATTCCAATGATTATGTCATTTCATTAATTTAATATTTTTAACTTGAGTGATTTTACTACAATATTAACCTTTTCCCAAAAAAATATAAAGTACTATACCTTCCCTTATCATCAACTGCATGTATGTTTGTTTTATTCTTAATAAAAAATTCTACCATCATCTGTCTGTTTTTCTTTATAGTGAGTAAAAGTGGTGTTTGGACACTCTGAAAAACAACAAATATAGTTTATTCACAAAATTACTACTTTTTAACTGAAGTTAACCTTACAAAATACTGTATGAACATAAGCATAATATTTGGAAATATTAGAGAATCAGAATAGGCAAAGCAGTCATTAGCAAGAAAAGTGATGCAGGAATCATCACAATCACTACCAGAACCATGGTAAAGAAGATAAGACACAGAGAAAAACCCACATAAGTACAGTTATCTAATATTATAAAACAGCACCAAAAACAAATACTGGAGAAAATATAGCATCTTCAACAAATGGTGCTGGGAAAACTGGAAATACACATGTAGCAAAATGAAATTAAACCCCTACTTCTCACCCTGCACACAACTCAAAGTGGATCAAGGACTTAGGCATTAGAACATAGAGATCCTGCAACTAACTGAAGAAAAATTAGGAATGTAAGCTTAGGAACTTTCTTTCTTAACAACACCAGTAAAGCACAAAAAGTAAAATCAAGAATCAATAAATGGGATGGAATCAAAGAAGCAGCCTTTAAACTTCTTCTAAGCTCAAGAAACAATAAAATGAAGAGAAAGCCTACTGAACAGGAGAAAATCTTTATCACCTGCACCTCAGTTACAGCATTGATCTCCAGGAAATATGAAGAATTCAAAAACTTTATACTACTACTACTAATAATAATAACAATAATAACAACAATAACAATCACCCAATCAATAAATGGACTAAGGATCTGAACAGACCCTGCACAGAAGAAAAAAATACAATCAACAAATATATGAAAAAAATGTTCATCTCTAGTAATTATAAAAATGCAAGTCAAATCTACATTGAGATTTCATCTCACTTCAGTCAGAATGGCAATTATCAAGAATTCAAGCAACAATAAATGTTGGGGGGATGTAGGAAAAAAGGTTCACTCATACTTTGCTGGTGGGAAGGCAAATTTTCAATTTATCATTATGGAAAGCAGCATGGAGATTCCTCAGAAAACTTGGAATTGACCCAGTTATCCCACTTCTCAGTTCATACCCAAAGGATTTAAAGTCAGAAAACTAGAGTGATGCAGCCACATCAGTGTTATAGCTAAACTATGAAACCTACCTAAGTGCTTTTCAACAGATGAATGAATAAAGAAAATGTGGAATACATACAGAACCAGATATTACTCAGCCTTAAATAAGAATGAAATTATGGAATTTGGTGGTAAATGAATGGAGCTGGAGAATACCATGCTTAACAAAATTAACTAATCCCAATGAACTGAAGGCTGAATATTTTCACTGAATTTCAGATGCTAATTGAAAATAAGGGTTGGGGTTCCTAGGGAAGAACAGAGGTACTGTGGATAAGGCAGAGGGGAGTGAAGGATGGGGAAGAAAAATGGAGGTAGGAAGAATAGCAGAATGGATCTGACATAATTATCCTATGTGCATATATGACTACATGACCAGTGTGAGTCTACGTCATGTACAACCAGAAGAATGAGAAGTTATACTCCATTTATGTATGATGTATCAAAGTGCATTCCACTGCCATGTACAACTAAATAGAATGAATATAAAATGTTTTTAGGTGCTCAGGAAAAAAAAAACACATATCAAATAAATGTAAAAGATTAAAAGGTGTATCAAAGATGAAAGCAGAATTAGAAATCACCTGATTCAATCCACCTATTTCATTAATGAAAAACTTTATTACAATACTGACATATCCCCAACCAGCAAAAATGAGAAAGTCAAATAATTATCAAAATTATACTACATACAGAATTATAGTTCACATTGAAAAATACTGTGATACAGACAAGAAGAATAAAATTTTATAAGATGAAGGCAATCCTCATACTGCAGACATTTTATGGCTTAAAATTGGCACCCATGCTTCTCAAGGAAAACAGATGATGGACATGGAGTCAAACTAGTGGAGTTCCCTCCACAGCCATCTGTTTCCTTCTCTGGCTTAGTATCCTTCATCCATACAGCAAGTTATACTATTCCACCACAAGGATGAAAGATCACCTACAAGGATCATGGCAGGCACACATGAGGAACACCAAAATTGGAGGTGAACGAGAAAGGAGGGCTGTGCTATTACTATCATCAATATGATGGACTAACACTAGCTTCCCTGTGTGCCTAATGCTAGGAATTCAAAAAGAAGTGAGATAATATGAAACTTTATTCAGCCATAAAATAAATGAAATTATGTCATCTGCAGGAAAATGGGTGGAGACCATAATATTAAACAAAATAAGTCAAACTTAGAAGATCAAGGATCATATGCTTTCTCTCATATGTGCAAGCTAGAATGGAAAAAGAAATAGAAAGGTGTGGGGGATGATCTCAGGAAAATCAAAGGGAGACAATAAAAGAAAAAGACCAAGGGTTGAGATGTAGGCAGGGAGGGAAGAAGTGCTGGGAAGCAATATTGGCCAAATTATATTGTTAAATTTTGTGCATTTATAAATATATAACACAAATCCTTGTTATGTACAATTATAGCACAAATTTTAAAAATGTTGAAAAAAATAATAGCCAGTGGGAACTGATTATGTTTCAGCTTAAAAACCTACAAATATCTAAAATCATTTTATGATGCTCTGTCTCTTGGAAGCCCTATTCCATAAATACCCATGTACGTATAAGTATTTCTGTATATATATATATATATATATATATATATATATATATATATATATATATATATATTACTGTACTAAACATAGACATATAGATAGATAGATAGATAGATAGATAGATAGATAGATTACGATACTCAAGACTCACAAAAGAACTCAACATATTCATAAGCAGGGTGAGCCCCTGACCTTCTAAATGTGGACCCACTTAACTAAAGACAGCATGATTTATGCTCTTTATATAATGACTTGTGGTTTTCTAACTTAAGTGCTTTTTGTTTGGGTCCTTTATTTATTTTAACCCCAGTTTGATATCCCTACAGATATATTCATGTTCTAAAACAGAAAGGGATAGACAACCTGTCCAATATTAAAAGTAAAAAAATATTAAATACCAAATAAAAATGCTATTATATATTTTCCAGCATCCAAAATAGTGCTAAATGCAAAAATAGATTCCAAGGAAAAACTTTCTGAATAACAAAGGAATAAGAATAAAAAAATAGAAAACCATAAATGTAACCTTACCCATATGCCTTATAAAGGCAACATAAAATGACTTACTTAGATATCATAATATAGAAGTTATTGTAGCTTATAGTTATAGGTATCTAATTATATGAACATTTACTCCCAGCTGAAGAGCATTTATGATTCAAGGACATATCCTCTGTTTCTAGACTAATATCAATCATTCTTCCAACCCATAGGAAAGTTCATTACTGAATTTTCATTCTGCGTCATTTGGTCAAGTATTAATGAGGGACAAGGGGATGCCATTCAACTGTAATTGAGATGCTCATATAGTTTTAAGAATTTCATTAAATTCATGTCACTCTACTACAATCATTTTTAAAAGAATGGTTTATAAGTATGAAGAAGGAGTGATTCGAAATCTTATTTTATTACATCTACAATAGAAACATACCTTGATGTTTTTGATTAAGATATATGGTCAAATGTTTATATTTTCCATTGGGTAGAGTTATTTAATTTTCCATACAAATCCACAAAACATTTGCTTACTGTACCCTGTAAGAAAATAGATTTAGAGGTAAAAGTATCTGTTATTTAAAAACTGTGTAGTGAATATGGCTCTCAAAATATCAGTGGAAAACATACTTATGATTTGTCTTGAGAAAAATATTACTTAATATTAAAACAACAGTTGCAAGATAATAATTGGAACAGCTCAGTGAAATTTCCCACAGGTGGTTAACAAGTCACAATATATAAACACCAATATAGCTGGGAAGGATATGAGTTGCTTCCAAAATGCAATTATAACTTGAAGCTTTTAATTTAAATTTTCCTTCTCTTCAAATCAAGTAGCCCAGCCTGAAGAACTCTCCAAATCATTTGAGATAAGCTTATGCATATTAAATAAGAATATTTCCTTGAGGATCTAATGGATCAAATTTATAGTCTCGATCAATTTTTTCCAATTTGATTTTGAAGAGAAACTCAACATTGAAGCAAAACCAGTATAAATGAAAATGTAAATCTTAATATATAAAATTGAGATACCTTAAATTCCACTTCAAAGTAGCCTTAAAACCTGGAAAAGAATAAACTGAAAAAAAACAAAAAACAAAAGCTCAAAATTTTGATTAAAAAGTATCTCCTTCCCTGTTAATAATTATCTATTAATATGACTAATATACCATACAACAATTTTAAGAAGGAAAGTTTATTTTTGCTTACATTTTAAAACTTTCAGTACATGGTTGGCAAACACCACTGCTTTGGGCTCAAGGTCAAATAGAAAATCTTGGCCAAACATGGAGAAGAACATACTGATTCAGGCTAATGGTGTTAACCTTTTTGATAAAATAACACTAAAAAAATTTCAAACATTAAAAATAAGATAGACATATACATATGCTATACATACAGAATCCCAAAGAAAAAATATTAAGATAAAAAGCAGCTCTGCAAGACATGTTATAATCAAAGGACCTAACAATGGAAATAAAGAAAAATAGTAAAAATACACACGAAAAACATTAGGTCACATTTATATAAAATTATATTTGTTTGTATAAATTTAATTATATTTACATTTATAAGCTTCACTTCAAACTTCTCACCTCATACTCTAGATCAAGGGAGTTTGGAATAAAGTATTCCAAGCTTTGAAAGTATACACTTACCAACCAAGACTGCTATGTCCAGCAAAGTTATGAATGGAACAAGGAATGACATGATCAGTGACATAATCAGACACAGAATGCAAAGGGTTGAATGTTTTATACCCTATGAAAAAGCTAGAGAGAAAAATGAAGAACAAACAGGGATCACATAAAAATAGAAAGAAGATCACACAGTGATGAGCCACCTGACTGGTTACAAAGATGTAAGAGGGTAAAGCAGTAGCTATAGGATGAAATGTACTTTGGAATATATAAAAATGCCTTGAAGTTTCTGAGAATTCTCTCTCAATGAGGAATAAATTAAAAACAATATTTATGCCCTAAAAACATCAGATGATTTAAGTGCCAGAGGAAAGAAACATTGCACATGTATCAACTGAGGCTATGAAGAGAGTTCATTCATAAGTCGCCAGAAGGCAGTACAGAGTGCAGTAAGTGAGTAGAGGGCTACTGGCACTCTCTTAGAAGAATCCCAGAACTCCTCACTTTCTTCACTTCAGTCATGGTTTTCACATCTATTGGTAGATTGTTGGGTTGACATGTCTATCCCAATTACAATATCAATAACCATTTTGCCATCTTTGTTTTTGCTCCAATTCTGCTGTATGTCACAGCTTCCTTCCTCAAATATCCTCAAGTCCATGTTCAAAGGCTGGTTCTCAAATACAGATGCAAGTACACAGTCTGCTCTGATCAGCTACTGATGCACCAGGACCAACAACATCATGTCTTAACTAGCAAACAGTGCTGCAGGAACTTCCACATCTCCAAACAGAGCTACCAAAGAGGCACACATTGATAATGGCCCATGAGCAGAATGCTGATGTCACCAGCAGCAGAGTTGATATCACGATATGCAATACTCACACACACAGTGATCAACTACCAGGGTCATCATCATAAGGCCTGTTCCTGGAAAATAGGGTGCATGGTATTAGCCAAAGACCAATCACCAGACAATTCTACTTTTTCAAAAATACAAAGACCCCATCCATTCACAGCTTCTACTTCCTTGGTCAGAACAATTTCCTGTTCTCTCAACCCCAAACCCCAATATATGAGTAAGTCAGACTAGCACTAAGCATCTGTTTTTTTTTTTTCTTTTTTTAAAATTAAAATTATTTCTTACTTGTAGTTGCACACAATACCTTTATTTCACTTATTTATTTTTATGTGGTGCTGAGGATCGAACCCAGGGTCTCACATGTTCAAGGCGAGTGCTCTACCGCTGAGCCACAACCCCAGGCCCAATGCATCTGTTTCTTAACAACACTGATCTTAGATATTGGTCTTTCCTTTTTCTCTTTCTACTTGTGATTTTGAGAAGGTCCACTTCACGGTGCTGATCAACCTCACTTGCTTCAGGCATACACCTGAGCTCCCAGAGAAGCAACCTGTGAAATTTGAGGGAGGGGCCTACACTGCAGGGTCTCTTAG
The DNA here is from genome assembly GCF_021218885.2 of Marmota monax. Taxonomy (NCBI): domain Eukaryota; kingdom Metazoa; phylum Chordata; class Mammalia; order Rodentia; family Sciuridae; genus Marmota; species Marmota monax. The sequence continues at coordinate 6,660 of NW_026692806.1, read as the reverse complement.
AAGATCCAGACACTATTCTAGCTCCTGTGATATCTTGCTTCTCAATTGATGGGCCTCCTTGATCCAAGCTACCTGCCAGCATTGAGGGTTCCTTCTTCCCTTCAAGCACAAAAAGGGAAGAGGCATTGCTCCTGGAGCTGTAGGTCTCACCAAGATAGGATCCTCCACCTTGGCATGCTGTGGTTGTCAGGGGTTGAGGGTACAAAGTGCAACACACTGGCATTTATACCAGGAAACCTGAGTATTCAGCTTTTCAGTGGCAAGGTAGTTTTTAAGATGGGTGAGCTTAAAACATTGAATGGGACAGACAGCAAAGTTACTGAGTACTCAGCTTGCACAACTTGATGACAAATGTCCGTGGAAAGACACTGTTTATTGGCAAAGGTAAAATAAAATTCAAAGTACCAGAAGCGATACAAAAAGAGCTTTGGACAAGGTAAGCTTTTTTTAAATTATAGGAGTCACTGGTATACAAAACAATGAAACCCTACCAACCAGCTATGACCTATTGACTATGGTGAAAAAGTCACAAGTTTGCAAAAGACTCCTCATTGAGGAAAAAAAAAAGTGCTAAATGATTTTCAGAACCTGGATTTCATATTTGCTATTTCAATATGCTTAATAACAAAAGGAAGTTTCTCTCTAACCAATTCCAACAATCAGTCACCATAAAACACTTCCTCCTCCATGTAATAACCCTACCTCAACCCCAGGTACAGGCCCTACATCCTTGAGGACACACATCCCTACTGGTGTGTGTCCCCAGGCTTGGCATTCTCTAACCTCTTCAAAGATCAATCAGCCAATGTCCAGACTCAAACTGCTACTCCTCAGCCAGTAGCCCCTTCACTGCCTCCCACTGCTTCCCCTCCCAGCACTCCCAACCTAGTCCCCACAAGAACCCTGTCCTGCCAGGGCCCTGCATTCTACCAATTCCCCTTTCTGGAAGCTCCCACTGCCTCCCACTTTCCTGCTGCTCAGTAATACCTAGACACACATCCCAGGGCTTCCAGGCAGCCAAAGCCCTGTGTTGCATGTAGAAGGCAGGTGGTCCTCCCAGTAGCAATTTTCAGGAGCACACTTCCCCATCATGTAGGCCACAACTAACCCCCAATTTGCGTCATTCCCCTGGAGTCAAACAGAATCCAGATTGGGGGGCTCTCTTCCATCCTTAAGCACTGGTGATGGTGTCTGCCAAGTGGATGTTGAACCAGAGCCCACACTGCCTTTCTGCTCAACTGCAAACCAGTGCCTCCTAGCTTGAAGCAGGGTGTCCAAGTGTCTCCAATCCACTGATTCATGGTCAACCTCAGATTCTCTCTCCAGCACCTGCAAGATCACACTTGGTTTGAGTGTGAGAACTGATGTTTCTAGGAGTCATTCTCTTAGCATTGGAGCACCATTCTTCCCATTATACTTGGTGTCCCATCCCATCAACACAACCTATCATACAGAAATGGAATTTAGAGTGCAACCCTATCAGGAAATACTCTTCACAAGAAACCAATTCACTGACTTGAGGCTCGTAAAACTTCTCCTACTCAGCAAGCAAACCCTGAAAACTACCAGGCCAAGAATCAGATACAACGGTGCTGCTATTTCCATACACTTCTAATACCAACCACAATGTGTTACTAAGCATTCAGACAACAGGGATACATTTATCAAAACTGAGCACAAACAGAATGAGCTAAAATAACCATGTTAATATTTAATTACTACGAATATGTACAACTTTGGTACATCTAAGTTTCTACTGGTCAAAATATAAACATCATTTACAAAAGAAGGAGAGAGAAAATAAGAACTTCACTCACACTTGACTTTTTTTTTAAGTTTACATGCAGAAGGAAACTGGAAGCAAGAAAGATAAGGAAAGGCAAGGCAATGTCCTCACCATTATTACAGTACTAACAGATCAAGGCTAAATTAAAACAATTCTAGATTCTTCTACCTAGAAAAGATACACACAAATCTCAATATATAGTTATTTTTTTCTCAACATATAATGCTTTTCTGTTCAGACATATCTTGAAGAATCATACTGCAGTATCCTTTTTTCTTTCCTACTTGAGAATGTCATGGTCCCCCTCAGGCTCAAAATACTTTTGAGTACTTAATTGCACATGTGTGAATTCTATTTGGACTCAAAGTCATCTCATCACGCACTTCAAAAAGGATCTACAGTGGTCTAAATGTCTGTATGGACACTGGGGACCATGGTAATAAACAACATTGGACTACTACTCTGCTTATTGGGAAAGACCAAATAAAAGTCAAGAAAGAAGTACAGAAAATGTTTCCAGCAACAGTAAGTTGTGCATGGATGTGGAAATCTTTAGCATTCAAAAGAGTGGACTGCTACCATTCAGTTGAACTGGGATGGACGATCAGTGAAGATGAAAATAACCACTCCTGAGACTAATGAGGTGAAGTACAGACCTGCACTAAAAACCTGCAAGTTCTTCTTCTGAGGAAACACAATGACTGGCAGCTAACATTCTGAACCTTGACTTCAAATGACACTGCTTCAGGACACTTATTGTGTAATCTCTCCTTTATTCCAGTCCAAGTGTGCTTCCCACACCCTGAAGCCTTCCCAGTTCCAAAGCTTGGCATGCTATCACCTTGGAAAAGCTGCTGCCCCCAACAAACACCCAGACTCCACTTCCTCTGCTCTGCACAGAACCCCTGAACAGGCTTCAGTGGTCTCCCCTCCACCATCTCCTTCTCACCCCAACCTTCCTCAGCAACAGTGTGCTGGTTCCCTGGAACTTCTTTTGACAAAGAATGAAACACCTCCCAATCCCCCTGGTCACACTAGAGCCTTCCCGACCTGCTGCTGGATGCCCTTCCAGGATGGGGTTGGGCTGGCAGGTGATGTCATCCAGGATGGTACAGAAGACTCCAGGTACCACAGTCCAGCCTCTTGGGAATGTAAACCTACTTACAGGAAGCAGAAAGTTTTTAATTCTTACTGAATTCAGATTAAATGTCATTTGTATTTACCTTGGCTCCCCATCCAGAATCTGCTAAAAGTTCACCTCCTGTTTTTCCATGAGCTCTTCTTGTCATTTACATCGTTCCTCTTCTATCCATAATAAAGTACATATGAAAAAGGATCATTTTCAGAAAAATTCAAAAGCATGTACATTTCTTTAAATTAAAAGTTTTTTTTTTTTTTTTTTTTTAATCTATACTGTATATTTCATCATATGCTGGCCTGGTCAAGAATTATCCTTCCACATTTAATACTTTAGAGCTAAGCTTTTAAACAGTGTGATAACAGAAAAGGGTGGGATGGTATTCCATGTACTTATATTTTTGTGAGTTTTTAAACATTTTAATAACAATATATTAAAAATAAAAATAAGGACTGTTTCTGTGTAACAGTTGCCACCCTTATGCAGGTGCAGTGGTGTATACTTGTCACCTCATCTATTCAGTAGGCAGAGACAGAATATCTCAACTTTGAGGCAAGTTTCAACAACTTACTGAGAGACTGGAACAAAAATGTTTTTAAAATTAAAAATATGTAAGTTCAGTTGTATGGTAAAGTGCCTCTGGGTTCATTAATAAAAAATCAATGAAAAAGGTGGGAAGGACATCACCACTGGGAGCTGTCCTAGGTAGTTACTTCAGCTTCCCTCTCTGTTCACCCCCACAGAGTTACACCCTCTCTTGCACCCTGGTTTCTAAATTTTGGAGAGAAGCTGTGGCTAATTGATTAAGATGTGAACTGCTGTATAATGTTCCTTTAGATTTACAAAACCCAGAACATCTGGTGATTCTCAGATAAAATCAGAATGTGTCATGCCTCTTCTTAGTTTTTAGCTATATACCAACACAAAACAAGCAAATTTCTGTGACATTTAGCATGCAGAATGAAATATGTCGATTCAAAGAAAGTATAGGTACTAGCCCCAGAAAGTCAAGCTCCATTGTGATGGTCCATTCAGAAAGAAAGAAAAGGAAACACACCCTCAATGACAAAAGTTCTGCTTAGAGAAACCTCTCCCACTGCCTCACAATCCCATCTTTCTCTGCCTATAAAAATCCTTTGTGTCCCTGAGATTCCCAAGAGGATACTATGAGGATGACAGCACCCTCCCTCTACCAGTGTGCTGGATCTTCAGTAAACCTGATTTCTTTCCCACTAATTCACATCTCCTGACTACTGGTTTTCCAGTAATGAGGAGCCTGGACCTGGATCTGGTAACACCTGGAGTCTGCCAGTCTTCTCTATCACTGATGATGACTCCAAATTCCTTTTTAAAAACTCCCTTTTACATCATGTCTATAGGTTCATGTTTCAACAAATGATTCTTTTCTATTTTCAAAGTAGCCCTTTTATACAGATAATGGTTTGTGAAGAAACACTGATTATGGAGTGCTTACACCCTGTAGAAACTCTGCAGGGTGCTAGTGATCAAAAGGTACAGCAAGAGATTGTATTTACTTCCATAAGTGCTCAACAAGCTCACAAAATGCTCACACACCATTTACAGAGTGTAAAGAATCATGAGCCCACATACCTCTTTATGCACCACCTCTAGGGTGCATCAGACCATCTTTATCTTCTCCCTGAAGCAACTGATCATTTTACCAACTAATCTGGAACCTCACACTTCAAAATGAACTTCCAACATTCTTATTACTCCTAGGAGGGTACTATTTGCCAGCTGTTGGACAAAGGTTAGGTGCCTCCCAAGATACTTGTTTTGTTTTCATCATGTGCTCTGAATGAAGGATGTTGAACAATTCAGATAGTGGTGTTTTAACCATCTCCTAACCTCTTATCTTTTTATATAAAAGGCACTGCATGCACCACAAACTTTTATTGAACTACCCACTGATTGATCTCTATTAAATTTAGTGATCATTTGGAAAGTTAATCAGTGGAGAAATTCACAGATAGAGGGGCCCTGACTAGTTATAAACCTATTACTCTGAAGCACAATAAAATCATTCCCAGATATAAGGTACAGGAGAGAAGACCCTTTTTACTTACTCTTCCATATGCTTGTGGTCTTACTATTTTGCTTCTCTTATCTGTTCCTGTATCTTTTTTATCCATTTTCTTCTTCTGATGTCAAAATGGAAAAAAAGGGGGAATAAAGCAGGCAAAACAAATGACAGTTTGTATTAATACATTTATATATATATATATATATATATATATATATATATATATATATATATATCAACTGAAAAGATTATACAGGCTTACTTCTGAGTTCTTTGAGTTCTTTCACTCACTGTTCTAACACCCTTCAGCTACATCTGTCAACTTTTGAATGAGGCAATTTGTTTTTTTTTTTTAATATTACAAGCATAGCCTCTCTCCCTACCTCACCCACCCCAAACATCTGTATTTAGAAAATCAATGATGAATCCTAAACAATATTTTAAATTATCAACATCTAATACTGGCAAAGAGGACATAATGCTAAACCATCATATTATCTGGGCCAGTGGGTTTTAATAACAATGTCTTATTATCTCTATTCAAACAAACTGAATTCATTAGATTTTGGGGCCTGTTACTACAGCTTGGCTCAGGGAAAACACAAATAACAGTGCAGAAGTAGGTTTCTATCTTTACTCTATGACTTACTGAAACTGGGATTTGGCTAAAGGGCCTACATTTTATGAACCTACCTTCATGATTTTAAATAGGATTATTACTGCCTTTATCTCTTGAAGGTATTATGACTCTTTAAATGAGTGTGACACACATGTAATTTATATTTTGCTTTCCACGTATCATTTATTATTGAATTGCTTCAAGAGGGACATGAGTTGCCCACTTACAAATCTTATTTACAGCAAAGAAAACAATCAAGCATGTGAAGAGAACCTACAATGGGAGAAAAATTGTTGCTACCTGCACATCAGGTTCAGCATTCATCTCAGGATATATAAAGAAATCAGAAAATGTAACACTGTAAAAACAAGCATTCCAATCACCAAATGGGTAAAGGAACTGAACAGGCACATCACAGGAGAAATGCAAATGGCCAACAAATATATGAAATAAATGTTCAACATCACTACAAATTAGAAAAATGCAAATTAAAACTACACGGACATTCTGTCTCACTCCAGTTGGAATGACAATTATCAAGAATACAAGTAATAATAAATGTTGGAGAGGATGTGGGAAAAAGGTTCAGTCATACGTTGCTGGTTGGGCTGCAAATTGGTGCAACCAATACTTGAAAGCAGTATGGAGATTCTTCAGAAAACTTGTAATGGAGCCACCATTTGACCAAGTTATCCCACTTCTCAGTATTATCCTAAAGGATATAAAATCAGCATAATAGTCCCTATCAACCAAAGGCCAAATAATTTTAATGATATGTGGATACTAACAAATAAGCAGGGCGGAGAAGGAAGGATACAAATTGATTGGATTAGAAAGATGGGAATAAAAGAAGGTAGGGGAAATGTGAATAGAAAAGACAGAATGAATCAGACATAACTTTCCTATGTTCGTCTATGAATAAGCACACACAGTGAAGCCCCATATCATGTTACAACCATAAGAATGGGATCCTAATTAGAATAAGTTATATGCTATACTCTGTGTATATAATATTTCAGAACTCACTCTACTGTCATTTATATATCTAAATATTGAAGAAAAATATTTTTTAA